>NC_050177.1:15014762-15314762 GCF_008315115.2 Sander lucioperca
CCAATTACAGAGCTATACTTTTCACAGCTATATGTACGAATGCTTCATGAGAACATGCTGAGCTAAAATGACCAATGTTCAGCTTTGAAAAGACGGTTTTCTGTCGGTTCGTACCAATATACTTCATTTTAATCATGATGCTCTTCTACTTTACACAACTTTCCACCAAAGTATTGGTTATTTCATCAGTTTTGGGATTCCCTGATGTCACATCCACTCCGTCTCGCCTCTGCAGAACATTAGAAACTAATAGAAAGTACTTTCCTACAGTACTAAAGAGAAGCACGAGTCGTGTTTGTTCTGACTAAATGTTGAGTGGGCGACTCTCTGCGGCTGCCTCTTTGTTTAATGGAGATATCAGCAAGTGCTAATGAAGTCTGCTAATCCTCTGAACGCTCCGTTAATTCCCCCTCCTCTCCAGACGGACATTCTGCCGTTGTATTTGTCGTAGAAGAATGCCAGCGGCTACAGAGTGCTGCTGCTGCTGATAGGTTTATTGTTTTATTGTTCAGAGTCCCATTTAAAGTCAATATGCACTAATGGTCGTTTGTTTAACTTGGATGTCAGCGTTCCTTCATCGCCTTGCACCAAGCCAGCTGTCAATCAAACACACTGCGTCACGGGGAGGAGCTTCGGGCTACAAAAGAGCAACACACCGAGGACCAGGACCAAAGACAAGCCCAGAAGCAGAACCAGAACCAGGACCAGCAGAAGATAACAGACCAGCAGACAGTAGGAACTTTCTTTTCGTCTTACGTTTGGTTTTCGTTGTCCTTCTTCTTGCGTCTTTCCTGCTTTGTTTCTGATGTTTCCTTCCTGATATTTCGGCAGGTTCGTAGGTACTTTCTTTCCGTCTTACGTTTGGTTTTCTTTGTCCCACTTCTTATTTTGTTTCTGTTGTTTCCTTCCTGATATTTCGGCAGGTAAGCAGTACGTTCCCAGGGACTTTCTTTTCGTCTTACGTTTGGTTTTCTCCATCCCACTTCTTGCTCGTTTCTGATGTTTCCTTCCTGATATTTTTTTCGCAGGTATGCAGTACATTCGTTGTCCCGCCATCTTGCTTCTCGTGGCATTGGTCCTGTGCGGTCCAGCCGTTTCCTCACAGCCCGACAGAGACCAGGACCAGTACCAGAACCAGGACCTGGAGCTGGAGCTGCTGCACCACAGGCTGCTGCAACGAGCTCGCAGCGCCGGACTTCTGTCACAAGTGAGAGAGCCAAAAAACAATCACAACGCTCCATTTCTACATGAAAACAACAGCCAGGTTTTTGGTCTTACTCTCTTAAAGCTCGCTGACTTTGTTAAGATGCTACAAAACCCCCAAAATATCCTCAGAAATAACTGTTATTGCTCCGATTTTAACCGCGAAGAGTTCTGACTTTCAAACGTTTCGTTGATTTGGATGGGCTTTAATTCAAGTGTAAAAAAGTTTTAAGTTAAAAGCTTGACTTTGTTCATTACACGTGATGGTTACAGGATAGGCCTAATGCTAAATGCTAAAGAACAGTAGCACAGTAAAAGATAGGTCTTAAAGGCAGAAATCTGACTTTGCAATGTCAGTGATACAGAAATATCAATCGAAAGGTTGCCTAAATTAGCTAACGTTAGCCACCCTCAGCTATCGGTCAGCACAAGTGAGGCCGAAGCAAACAAAACGCTCCCATAAGTTGCATGTTCCAGCATCATTACAACCTATATTTAGGATTCTAGTGGCGACGCCCTCTAGTGGCCGTAGCAGTTCTGATGGGAGCAAAACAGGAAGTAAGGTGAGAAAGTATAAGAGCGCCAAATGTCCTGGTAGCGAATTTACGAATCCTACTGTGGCCACGCCAAGACCCGCTCTTCAATAGCATTTATTGGCCAGGCGTCCATGCTTACGCAAGGTAACGTAACCCCATTTGTTCAGGTCCTATCCCCTGACCAATCGGCTATCCTAACCTTAACCACTCACACAGACCGGGGGTTCATGTCCCGTTTGAAAAGAAAAGGAAACAGAGAGGTTTTTTTTAACTTTAGGGAACAAACGGAGCTACGTCACATTCTGCGTCACGCGGTAACCTTCAGGAAGTGAGGTCATGTCTGATTTCAACCCAAAACCTCCATCTTTTTTATCAATTTAACTCAGTAGTTTTGGTGTCTAAACCCTAACCAAACTGGGACCATTTCTCAACGTTAACCACGTGTTTAAACAGCTCCGGTCGGGAGAGTTGGTGACTTCTGTTTATTATTTTTGGTTTTGATTCACCCTGAAGGTAAGCTTCCGTTTACAACAGGATTGTAAGATACATTTGCATTTGTCTGTGAATAATATGTTGCATATTGTATTTCATCCTTTTCTTATTTCACTACATGTTGTGTTTCATACTTGTTCCTTGATGTAAGGCTCACACAACCTGCTGGTTGGTTGATTGATAAAGAAAATGTAAATCAGAAAGTGTGGAGAAAAACAGGACATGGAGACTAAAAAAATGGACGGAAACATAATTGTGGATACAGACCAGATGTTCAGCCGTCACACAGCAATAGCCGGCTGCGGTTCAGCAGGGTCGTAACTTCATTTATCGCCACTAATCATGTATGTCCGCCACCTGCAGGCTCTCTCACAACAGGCGGTCCGTAATAATCATTTGTTGCTCATTCAAGCTCAAACAACAACATAAGATTTGCATCTAGGCTGTGCTCTGCCTCCTCCCGTTTTCAGGATGAATCTTTGAATGTTTTTAAGATGTTCATTAAATGTCTCCAAAGACTGTGACACAGACTCACGAAGCTGATTAACAGTCTCTCTTTGATATTATATATATAGATTTAGATATTTGGTTGCAAACCAAAAGTCACAAACAGCAGCTGACAATATAGTTCAGGCAGGACTCAGGCTTCTCTAACAAACTGTAAAATTGTTGTTTTTCAGGAGTGGAGTAAACGTGCGGTGGAGGATCTGCTCGCTCAGATGGGTCTGCCAGAGGCCGACGGCCAGCGGGAGGCTCAGGTTGTATCCATGGAAACAGGAGAAAAGGTGAACCTGGAGCGGTCCGCCGACACCCCCAACAACCTTCCCCCCCGCGAACGCAAAGCCGGCTGCAAGAACTTCTACTGGAAGGGCTTCACTTCCTGTTAAGGCCACGCCCAGGTATCTAAATTCCCATTTAATGGTGCAGTAGGTAAGACTTATAAAACTAACTTTCTGTCATATTTGCTGAAACTGACCCTATGTTCCAGTAGAACTACATGAAGCAGGTAATTAAAAAAAATCTGGCTCCACCTACAGCCTGTATGTGAGTTGCAAAAATCCACCGCTCCCTGTTCAGATGCACCAATCAGGGCCGGGGGGGGGGGTCTAACTGCGTGTCAATCACTGCTCATGCACACGCATTCATTCTCCCTTGTTTGTTTGTAAGTTTATTTGATTAGGACAATGCACATTAATCAACATTTCTGTAAATGCGCCAGTGTTAGCCAGTCGGCTAATTTTCTTGGCTAAGTCCTGGATCTTCACAATCCTATGTACAGCACCTTTAATGGGTGGTCCGAGTTTCAGAGATTTGAAGTCGTTCTTCGACTTCGGTGTGTTCACCGGCTATCAAGTCGGAAAGTCTGACTGCAGAATGTAACCATAACAACAAACTGAATGCTAGGAAGACCATGCAACAATAGTTTTAACCGTTAACGTAAGTGGGTGTTCACAGAGTGAGTTTGATTAGAATTTAACACAACTGTCAAGTCATCAGATTTAATCTGACTTTTTAGTCAAGGTTACATGCTAATAAATGCTAAAATATTGCTTCAGCTAATGTAGCTGACTTGTCATTAAGGTTTAAATACTATACCTATGTTAATAAATAACTTTTCTAACTAGTGTAAGTCACTCTTAAAGGACAACAACTAACAGTAACACCAGATTAAAACTTGTATTTGAGCAAAAAAATTGATATTAAATACATGAATAAATACAAAGTTTTAATAAATCATCTAGTTTTGCTGCCATGTTGATGACACATATGACACATAAGCCAAAAAATCGGCCACCAAAAACTCTCCCGAGTTTCCAAGGTGTTGTTCTGATTTCAGCATTCAGCATTCACATGCATTTTCCAACTCCGAAACAGGTTATTCTGATTTGATAGTATGCTGACGATGTTACTGTGTTTATGAATATCACAGCATGTATTTCAGAGCATTAAATATGCACACATCCATTTTTTTTAACACGATAGTCTAGTGCAGTGATTCTTAAGCTTTTTTCAATAATGTTCCCCCTTTGAACATTGTTTTTGTTTTTAAGCCATGTACCCTCTAACCAGCGCAAATCATTATTGTCAGGGATAGATTTACTAAACAACAGCCTTGGACCTGGAAAACATTTAAATGATGATGGAAAAAGGAGCAAAAACTTGGAAAAAGACGGTAGAAAGAAGGAAGTAAGGCAAGAATAGGTCGAAAATAGTAACAAAAATTTCGAAAAAAAAACACACAGTAGAAATAAGGAAGGCAACACTAGGGTGACAAAAGAGACAACAAATTCAAATAAGCAACAAACTTAGAAAAAAGAGACAAAAACTTTGAAGAAAAAACTACAGTAGAAATAAGTAATGAAGAAAGGCAAGAATAGGTCAAAACAAACGACAAACTTCAAAAACAGCGACAAAAACTTTGAAAAAAGCGACAAACTTGGAGAAAAAAAAGCCAGTAGAAGTAACTACAGCCTTGTAACTGAAAAACATTTTGCAAAAAATGTCACGTACCTCCTGCAGTCCTCCAGAGTACCCCTAGGGGGACACGTACCCCCTGCAGTCCTCCAGAGTACCCCTAGGGGTACACGTACCTCCTGCAGTCCTCCAGAGTACCCCTAGGGGTACACGTACCTCCTGCAGTCCTCCAGAGTACCCCTAGGGGTACACGTACCCCCTGCAGTCCTCCAGAGTACCCCTAGGGGGACACGTACCCCCATTTGAGAAACACTGGTCTAGGTCACTCTTTATGGACAACAACTAAAGGTATTACCAGATTCAAAATTACATTTGAGCAAAAACTTGGTACGAAATACGTGAACTAATAAAATGTTTTGCCGCCATGTTGATGACACATATGAAGTCAGCAAGTCGGGCACCAAAATGTTTCAGAGTTGTTGTTTTGACTTCGGCATGCATTCACGTGCATTTTCCAACTCGAAAACTGGTTTTTCGATTTGTCTTGACACAACATAATCACAGCATTAGCCCCGCACAAGTGCCTGAATACCCTGAATTCCCATTTAAGCCCCTGTAACTTGCATCGTGTCTCACCTGTCCTTGTTGTTTTGTTCCCAGCTGACCAACCGACTAATCCCAGATCACCTGGCCTTCTCCTGAGCGACTGCACGGACCAATCAGCAGCTGTCCAGCTGCAGTGTACCTGAATAATTAATGTAATTATCAATAAAAAAAAGATAAATCAGTCAAGTTTGTGGCTCTGTCTCCTGTCTGTCCAGAGTTTGAAAACAATCCTATTGAATGAAGAGTGTTTTAAAATTATAAAAATACTGTTAATTTACATGGAGTCAAACCCACCAGACTCCATGTAAATAATCAGTACTTTTATCATCGTAAAAAACACTTCATTCAAAGTTGACAGAAACAAAATAAAACTACCAAAAGCCATCTTGGTTCATCTTTCGACTGTTCCAACAATCACCACTCTGGTTTGGTTGAAATAAACTCTTAATTCACCCATTTACATGTGGAAATATGCTGGCTCTATACACGCTAAAAGTCCTGATTATTTACATGGATGCTGGTGGAGTTTGGTGATGGTGATTTCAGGGCTATTTCATGTTAAACTAAAAGGATCTTCTCTGTAGGGATCCTTTCCATAATTATATTTGCATAACACTTATTATAATACATTGCAGAACGGTTCACAGCTGCCGCTTACAGCGTTCTCGCTAAATACTGGACCAACTTCAAAGACTTTTGTTCACAATATAAGAAATCTTATTTATCGATACTTTACTTTATCGAGAATTTCAGTCTAAGAAAACAGAATTATATGGGCTCAAGGCCGCACTGATATTAGCTGTTTTAGGTATCATCTAAGACTGTGGAGACATTGGCACTCCTGTTTGTATATTACAGAATGAAGTCATTATATATTATAAATTATACATCACTTAACTGTAGATACAAAAAAACATGAGAAAATAAAAATAAAATACACACAGATTTCACTTAATCAATTATCTAAAAACAGCCTCAACATCTGTGAAGGAGAGTGCACGATGTTCGGCGGTGAGAGTGCACGTGTTCACGTGTCGAACAGCCTCCTCTCGCTCACTTAAAATAGACTCCAGCGTGCAGGACAGGGAGCGCTGGGAGTGCTGGGAGTGCTGGGAGCGATCATTAGAGTGAAAACAGCAGCAGCAGCTTCCAGTGTTTGAACAGAGAGACGTCTGAGTCTAATTAAGCTTTAATGGAACTCAGAGAGAGAGCAAATATTGACTCCCATTAAACACTGCTGAGAGAGTGTGTGTGTGTGTGTGTGTGTGTGAGAGTGTGAGTGTGAATGTGTGTGTGTGTGTGTGTGTGTGTGTGTGTGTGTGTGGGCTTGTTTAACTATATTCGTTGGGTCCAAAAACCGGGAGTCCAGTATACTTGTGGGGTCCCGACAGCTTTTTGGGGCCAAAATACTGGACCCCCCTACTTTAAAGGTCTGTTTGAGGGTTAAGACTTGGTTTTAGGATTAGGGTTAGAATTAGGTTATGGTTAGGGTAAGGGTAAGGGTTAAGGTCTGGGAACCTGATTTATGTATCTGTCATTTCTCGCCTCTAACAGGGCTGTGTACACTCGCTGCCCATCCATTGTATTTTGTTTATGAACAATCTGCTGTCTGTTGTGTGTATGCGTTTATGTGTAAATGCTTTGTTCTCGGGGTCTGAAGACTGCTGGAAACGGAATTGTCCTTTTGGGATTAATAAAGTAGTTTGAATTGAATTGAATAAAGACCCTGGGATGCAGCCAGTGTACACAGCTTTGAGGGCGCTGGAGGAAAACACGCTCTCGCAGGTTAACTCAAAGCAGATTTGTCATATTGTATCAGACAGACAGGCAGACAGACAGACACAGACAGACGGGCAGACAGGCAGACAGGCAGACAGACAGACAGACAGACAGACAGACAGACAGACAGGCAGGCAGACAGGTGATGTTTCTGGTTCTTTGTCCTCGGTCAGCGAGTCCTCTTCCGGCTGAGATAATGAACATGTACTTATGCGTGAAACGCTCCTTTAATGGGTTCAAAGGTCAAGTCTACCCTGCAGAGGAGGAGACCAATAAAACGCCTCGCTGTGGGCCGTCCAATGAAACGCACGGGTGGAGGTAAATGTGACCGTCGGTCTGGACTAATGAATGAGCACAATCAATGAGACACAGGGGGCTCACACACACACACACACACACACACACACACACACACACACACACGTATGCCGGCACCCAGCGGGATTCTGGCAGAGCTGTTCAGACTAACAGGCAGAGAGAAAAGGTTTCCTTCTGACAGGAAGGTAAGACTATATCTGGGATGTGAAGAAGGAGAGGAGACAAGGAGAGGAGCCTTGTAAAAAGCGTCACAAAAGACACACACACACACACACACACACACACACACACAGACAGGCAGACACACACACACACACACACACACACACACACACACACACACACAGACAGATACACACAGCAGGTAGAAAAACAAACGCCAGACTTACAGTTGGTGTCAGCAGGTGAAGAATGAGCGGAGAACACAGCAGCGCAGACAGGAAGTGTTGAGGGAACGAGCTACATGTGAGTGAAGGGGAGGAACCCTCTGGGGACACCTGGTGGACAGGTAGACAGGTGGACAGGTAGACAGGTTGACAGGTGGACAGGTAGACAGGTAGACAGGTGGACAGGTAGACAGGTAGACAGGTGGACAGGTAGAGAGGTTGACAGGTACACAGGTGGACAGGAAGACAGGTAGACAGGTGGACAGGTGGAGGGTTGGCAGGTGGACAGGTGGACAGATGGACAGGTAGACAGGTGGACAGGTGGACAGGTAGACAGGTGAACAGGTAGACAGGTGGACAGGTAGACAGGTACAGAGGTGGACAGGTGGACAGGTAGACAGGTAGACAGGTGGACAGGTAGAGGGTTGGCAGGTGGACAGGTGGACAGGTGGACAGGTAGACCGGTGGACAGGTAGACAGACAGGTGGACAGGTAGAGAGGTGGACAGGTGGACAGGTAGACAGGTGGACAGGTGGACAGCGACATCTGAGACTTTCTGATCCTTCAGGGAAGTAAAGAAAGTACCAAAACTGCCCAACAAAGTCCCTGGTAAACTGCAGTTATCTCCGCTGTCATGGAAACCGTTACATCGTTGAAGCTGAAAATGGAGAAAAAAACCTCTCAGCTGGATGTGAACCTGTGGCATTGAGATTACACCGTTAGAGTCAAAGTCCACCTCACCAACAGATTACACCATTAGAGTCATAGTCCACCTCACCAACAGATTACACCGTTAGAGTCAAAATCCACCTCACCAACAGATTACACCGTTAGAGTCATAGTCCACCTCACCAACAGATTACACCATTAGAGTCATAGTCCACCTCACCAACAGATTACACCATTAGAGTCATAGTCCACCTCACCAACAGATTACACCATTAGAGTCATAGTCCACCTCACCAACAGATTACACCGTTAGAGTCAAAATCCACCTCACCAACAGATTACACCATTAGAGTCATAGTCCACCTCACCAACAGATTACACCGTTAGAGTCATAGTCCACCTCACCAACAGATTACACCGTTAGAGTCATAGTCCACCTCACCAACAGATTACACCGTTAGAGTTATAGTCCACCTCACCAACAGATTACACCGTTAGAGTCATAGTCCACCTCACCACCAGATTACACCGTTAGAGTCAAAATCCACCTCACCAACAGATTACACCATTAGAGTCATAGTCCACCTCACCAACAGATTACACCGTTAGAGTTATAGTCCACCTCACCGTTAGAGTTATAGTCCACCTCACCAACAGATTACACTGTTAGAGTCATAGTTCACCTCACCAACAGATTACACCGTTAGAGTCATAGTCCACCTCACCAACAGATTACACCGTTAGAGTCATAGTCCACCTCACCAACAGATTACACCGTTAGAGTCATAGTCCACCTCACCACCACATTACAGCGTTAGAGTCATAGTCCACCTCACCAACAGATTACACCGTTAGAGTCATAGTCCACCTCACCACCAGATTACACCGTTAGAGTCATAGTCCACCTCACCAACAGATTACACCGTTAGAGTCATAGTCCACCACACCACCAGATTACACCGTTAGAGTCATAGTCCACCACACCAACAGATTACACCGTTAGAGTCATAGTCCACCACACCAACAGATTACACCGTTAGAGTCATAGTCCACCTCACCAACAGATTACACCGTTAGAGTCATAGTCCACCACACCAACAGATTACACCGTTAGAGTCATAGTCCACCTCACCAACAGATTACACCGTTAGAGTCATAGTCCACCACACCAACAGATTACACCGTTAGAGTCATAGTCCACCACACCACCAGATTACACCGTTAGAGTCATAGTCCACCTCACCAACAGATTACACCGTTAGAGTCATAGTCCACCTCACCAACAGATTACACCGTTAGAGCCATAGTCCACCACACCACCAGATTACACCGTTAGAGTCATAGTCCACCACACCAACAGATTACACCGTTAGAGTCATAGTCCACCACACCAACAGATTACACCGTTAGAGTCATAGTCCACCTCACCAACAGATTACACCGTTAGAGTCATAGTCCACCACACCAACAGATTACACCGTTAGAGTCATAGTCCACCACACCACCAGATTACACCGTTAGAGTCATAGTCCACCACACCACCACATTACAGCGTTAGAGTCATAGTCCACCTCACCAACAGATTACACTATTATAGTCATAGTCCACCTCACCAACAGTGTTACTTTTGAAAAACACAAAAAACTAATCTGAAATGTGGAGATGCTTTTGTGGCCTTTAATTGGAAGCTGGCAGTGAAATATAAACAGAAGAAAGGTGGTGATGTTAAATAAAAGCTCTCTGACAGATTTGAATCCACAACTTCATGATAACATGGTGACCATCTGAGCCCAGCACACCACAGGATCAGTCTCTCAGAGAAAGTTTATTGACAATTTAAAAAACTGAAGAATTCCTTTTTGAGAGATTTCATGTTAGAAGCTTTAGTGCGTAACTTTTTGATATTAATGATCGTCCGTTACATTCAAGCCATTGTCAAATGAGTTGCTACAAAGCTAATTAAGACTATCAGCTCCACACAACTCTCTCTGGATTTCTCAGTAAGACTATGTTCAGAAGATTGTGGGGTCCGGCGACTTTCCCTCGCAGAAAATGGAGTGAAGATGATGACCTCTTCTGAAGAGTCCATTGTGTTTTTGTAATCCTCCGTGTCCTTCTTGGCTACTAGCAACTGTGTGGAGGATAAAGCTTAGATCGGGCCCAAAAAAGTCGAGCCCGACCCGACACATTAGCTGTAATTATGAGCCCGATTTAAACCCGACATTTTTTTAAATACGTGGGCCATTATAACTGACGTTCTCAACTACATTTCCTTTTACCTGTGGGTAACAGATCAAGGCAGCAACATAATCAAAGCCCTGGAACCATATAGGACACTTTCTTGTCTCAGTCACCTAATTAATACTGTCCTTCGCTCGATATTAAAATAATTTTGTTGCCTCAGGTTGTGAGTGATTATCTGTCTGACCTCCGTTCAATAAACTGACAAAGACAATCAGTTGTGTCTCTGGTTCTTGGAGTTGGTTGTCCCCAACCCCGAGACGGACGCCAACTTGTGTGTGTGTGTGTGATGTGAATGAATGGATCAAAACTCAAAAAACTCAGATCCTGACCGCGTCGCTGCGTTTGCATAACTTGCAATTTCTCTGCATTCTCTGACTGTGACAGAGCCGAGCTTCGGGGGAACGAGGAGACAAGGTAAGGTAACAAGGTAAGGAAGCTAGCCAACAAGCTAGCTTTTACTGGTTTTATTTTCTATTAGCATTAGCTTGTAGCTAACTCCACACGCAACACTCAAACTTCTTATTTCCTGAAGACGTGGGGAGGAATTTCAATTCAATTTTATTCATAGTATCAAATCATAACAAGAGTTATCTCAGGACACTTTACAGATAGAGTAGGTCTAGACCACACGCATATAATTGCTATATAAAATACAATTTACAAAGACCCTACGAGCATTTGGCAGAACAGTGGCGAGAAAAAAACTTGGACAGACCCAGGCTCTTTGTGGGTGGCATCTATCGCTGCGGTTTGGACACAGAGACACTGATACAGATATACATATATAGAGAAATAGAGAAATATGATTCATAATTATAACAGTTGGAATGATGAACAGTGGCAGTTATACTAACAATAAAGATAGTGGAACTATGACTAGAAATAATAGTTGTGTCAGGGGAGGAGAGGCGTGGCATTGCCGCACGTAGCAAGGCGTAATAGGGCGTAGCGGGACATTGCGGGAGTAGAAGGGCACAGCAGGGCATAGTTGGGCACAGTAGGACATAGCAGGGCGTAGTAGGACATAGCAGGGTGTAGTAAGACATAGCAGGGCATAGTAGGACATAGCAGGGTGTAGCAGGACATAGCAGGGCGTAGTAGGACATAGCAGGGCGTAGGACATAACAGGGCGTAGCTGGGCGCTGTGGAGCATAGTAGGGCACAGCAGGGCATCAAGCAGGACCACGGCGGCAGCTGCAACCATGATTTAGGTACCACCCCAATCCAAGGAAAATTAAGAGGCAAGAAAACATAATGAGCATTTCTGGGACATGAATCACACAGATCGAAAGAGAGGGGAGAGAGGAGCTCAGTGTGTCAAAGGAAGTCCCCCCGGCAGTCTAAAACTATAGCTGGTCCAAGGCAAACCTGAGCCAGTTCTATAAGGGTTGGTAGATGAATCTAAGGACTATGAAGAGAAGCAGAGAAGAGAAGGGGTGCTGTGTCTTTAGATATACACCCTCCCCCGCCGGTCTAGGCGAATGCTGCAACTCCTCACTCCCTAACTATAAGCTATATCAAAGAGGAGAGTTTTAAGTTTACTCTTAAATGTGGTGACGGTGTCTGCCTCCCGGACCCAGACTGGGAGCTGGTTCCACAGGAGAAGAGCCTGATAGCTGAAAGCTCTGGCTCCGATTCTACTTTTAGAGACTCTAGGAGCCACAAGTAACTCTGCATTTTGGGAGCGCAGTGCTCTAGTGGGACATTGAGGTACTATGAGCTCTTTAAAGCTCCATTGACATACCTCCGCCTTTCGCGCTTTCACACTGAGTGGCACCGTGACGAATGCCAGGGGTAGATTACACGCGACTGCCGGCAGATTTGAAAGCCCGTTGAAGATAGAGGATCACGCTGATACTTTACTAACATTAGCTTGCATCCGTTTGGGAACCTTCCTGGGAACCGGAAGCTGATGTTAGCAATAAAATGGTACCAAAATAATGAAAACGTAAAACTATCATTACACTGGAAGGAACACTCACGGACAAAGTCGTACTAATGTGGCCATCGTAGGAGTTAAAACACGCTAGGAATGGGAGGGCTAGAAAGTTATATTCAGTTGGTTATCATATACAATTGCACCGCTAGATGGGAGAAATTCTTACACAATGTAGCTTCAAGATATGATGGTGCCTAACAATTTAGAGCTTTGTAGGTCAGAAGAAGGATTTTAAATTCAAGCCTGGATTTTACAGGAAGCCAATGCAGAGAAGCGAGTACAGGAGAAATATGATCTCTTTTCTTAGTTCTTGTCAGAACACAGGAGGGGGGTGCCTTCACTGTGACACAAAACAAAACCGAAGAACACTTAAGTCGGTCAGTTTATTTTAAGTATAAAATCTCTCAAAAATGTGGTCCAGTGGAAACTGACGCCACCATTTCTTTTAAAGTTTTTGTTGCTTTTTTGACATTTTTGTCACTATTTATAAATTGTCACTTTTTCAACATTTTTGTTGAAGATGAGATATTTTTGTCGCATTTTCGTCCCTTTCTTTTAAACGTTTTTAGCTTTTGTCCAATGAAACCATACAAAGGTGTCTGAGGTGGAACTGTGTCCGTCTATAGCGCTTCGTAAAAACACCAAATCCAAATTTTATACCAATGCAGAATAAGTGACAGAAGAAAGTTCTCTGCAGCATTCAAACTAACTATTGACACTTTTCTCCCACAAGGCAAAGTACAGATACACTTTCCGGGGGGCCGATGATGAATCAAATTTCTAACGGGCCGGGAGGAAGCGGGACCTCAGCCGTCAGGTTTACTAACAGCAGACGACGGGACATTTCACACCTGTCTAACAAGGTTACCGTGACGACAGCTGCTGTCTGTTTTCTGACAGCCGATTGGTTCGGCCTGTTGCTCCGAGTTACAACAGCAGACGCTGCTGCACACAGACTTCAGGATCACACTGAAACTAAACTTTATTTAAGCTTTAACTTGCTGTTTTTTAGCTGCGTTTTCTTCACCTGACGTGAAACGCATTGAGTTGCTTTTGTGTGTTTATTTTAGAGCCGCCGCCAGACGTTATCGTCCTGTCGCTCTGACAGACAGAAAGTCGGCCAATCAGAGAGAGCCTTCTGCATCGTCAGCAGAGGAGCTGTGTGATTGGTTCAGCTGCTGCCGGTTCTGATGGATCGAACAACACGACGTCCTTCTGTAAATGCTGCAAGCAGCGACGCATCCGTGTGTGACGGAGATTGTTTCTGCATAAACATTAAATATTAAAAAGCAAACATTGAGGATGTATGTGTGTGGCCGCTTGCTGCGCCGAGCTGTGATTAGTGTTTGCTCTGAAACAACAGGAAACTGTTTGAGAGATTCATTACGGAGACTCCGACAGACTCAACATATCACTGACCATTAAAACCTCAACGGGAGAGAAATCTAAAGGACTATCAAATGTTCTCAGAGGACACAAACATCCAGTTTTAACAACTAAAATCATCGTAATCACGTTTGTTTTGCGCTTTTTTTGACATTTTTGTTGCTTTTTTCAATGTTTTTGTATCATTTTCATTCATTGTCGTTTTTCTTGCCGTTTATGTCTACTTTCAGAATAAAGGTCCTTGCACACTGAGTCCCACAGTTTGGTATCTGTGATCCTAAAAATCAGTGTGAGGGTGATTTAGTTCTCCTCTCTCTCTTCCTCTCTCGCACCAAATGGGAACGGAGGAGGAATTCATTAAAGGAGGAACAATAAGTAGACTGCTGAGACATCTGTGAGCAGAGATAAGTGTGTGCGAGCATGTGTGTATGTGTGTGTGTGTGTATGTGTGTGTGAGCGTGTGTGTGTGTTGTGAGCGTGTGTGTGTGAGCGTGCAACGTGTGTGTGTATGCGCGTGTGTGTGTGTGTGTGTGTGTGTGCGAGCTTGTGTGCATGTGTATGTGTTAGTGTGTGTGTGTTTGTGTGTATGTGTGTGTGTGTGAGTGTGTGTGTGTGTGTGCGAGCGTGTGTGTATGTGTGTGTGTGTGTGTGTGTTTCGAGCATGTGTGTATGAGCGTGCAATGTGTGTGTGTGTGCGTGTTGCGAGCGTGTGTATGTGTGTGTGTGTGTGTGTGTGTGAGTGTGCAACGTGTGCGTGTGTGTGTGTGCGAGCGTGTGTGAGAGCGTGTGTGTGTGTGTGTGTGTGTGTGTGTATGTGAGCGTGTGTGTGTGTGTGTGTGTAGATCGCTAGCTACAAGGTTGTTGTTGTTTCCAAGGCGACAAATATCCGTAAAATCAATAAATGAACTGTCGACGATCGAGACTACTCGGAACATAATTTGAATAGTTGTGCAATCAATCAAATGTGTCATTTATGAATAAAGTTGACTTGACTGTTAAAGGACCAATGTGTGGGAATTTCACCCATCTAGCTTTGAGATCATATATCGCTATCAACTCTCTCAAGAAGACGCTCTCTTGCTCTTTTCAAGAAGACTCCTGTTCCTGAAATTTGGATTTTGAATACGTGTGGTCCTCCATGTTTCCTTCTTCAGGAAGCTACGATACCCGTTAGCAGCATTAGCAGCAGCTGTGAGTTTATCATGTGACAGAGAAAACGTGAAAGGAGGAGCAGTATGTCCTGTATGTCCCTTACAGGCTAACATATTTCCAGATGGAGCATGAATATGGAGCGTCTACCCCAGTTCATGCAAACGCAAATGTAAAATTTCAAGCCAATAGGAACACTGTGAATTGATGGTGGTGGTAAATATTCATGAAAAAGGACAAGTTTTTGGACGGGCAACACAGATTCTGATAATGAACAACTAAACACGTTACACACTGGGACTTTAAGTGACGGCTTCAGTTTTTATCCGGAGATCAGTAGCCTAACATTTGTAATATATACAGTTGTGTTCAGAATAATAGCAGTGTGTTTAAAAAAGTGAATAATGCTCAAAATCCTCTGAATATCTTTTAATTCCATAATATCAATGCATTGGGAACACTGCACATTCAATTCCAAATCAAAACATGACCAAAATTGATCAAGTTTGTGTTCTACCTTTACAGAAAGTGAAGAAAAAGGAATGTTAGGCTGTTCAAAAATAGCAGTATTTTTCTTTTTTATATTAATTTTTCTTTACAAACTCAAACATTTACTGTATAAACTGAAAAATGTCTCAAGGGTTGGCTATACTTTGAATCATACACTAATATTTAGTTGCATAACCATTATTTCTGAGAACTGCTTTACATCTGTGTTGCATGGAGTCAACCAACTTCTGGCACCTGTGAACAGGTATTCCAGCCCAGGACGATTGAACTACATTACCCACAATTCCTCTGCATTACTGGGTTTTGCCTCAGAAACAGCATTTTTGATGTTACCCCACAAGTTTTCTATGGGATTGATGTCTGGGGATTGGGCTGGCCACTCCATAACATCAATCTTTGCTGGCTTACTGGTGTGTTTTGGGTCATTGTCTTGTTGAAAGACCCATTTCAAAGACATTTCCTCTTCAGCATAAGGCAACATGACCTCTTCAAGTATTTTGATGTATTGAAACTGATCCATGATCCCTGGTATGCGATAAATAGGCCCAACACCACAGTATGAGAAACATCCCCATAACATGATTGTTGCACCACCATGCTTTACTGTCTTCACAGTGTACTGTACTTTTGTTCTCATCAGTCCACAAAATGTTGCCCCATTTCTCCTTTGGCCAGTCCTTTGTGTCCTTTGGCAAATTTCAACCTATTCAGTACATGTCTTTTTTTCAGCAATGGGACTTTACGGGGGCTTCTAGCTGATAGCTTAGCTTCACATAGCCTTCTTCTGATCCTAACAGTACTCACAGGTAACTTTAAGTCTTCTTTGATTTTCCTGGAGCTGATCATTGGTTGAGCCTTTGCCATTTTGGCTATTCTTCGATCCATTCGAATGGTAGTTGACCGTTTTTTCCCACGTCGTTCAGGCTTTGGATGCCATTTCAAGGCATTTGAAATCATTTTGGCTGAGCAGTCTATCATTTTCTGCACTTCTTTATATGTTTTCCCCTCTCCAATCAACTTTTTAATCAAAGTCCACTGTTCCTCAGAGCAATGTCTGGAACGACCCATTTTGCTGAGTATTTCAGTGTGAAATGCACTATAACCAGCATGCACAACATTTGCTTCCTTCCTTCCTTAAATATGGGCCATAACTGACACCTATTTCTTCACAGAATCAATCACCTCACTAACTGAACACAACACTGCTATTATTTTGAACATGACCCTTTCAATTACAGATTAAATTACACAGAATGAGCAGCATGATGTCATGACTGTTTGGTCTGTTGGTTTTCTATGACTCTACAACACTTACTAGTACATTATTTGCCATGTAGAAATATCACTTCTACCAAAAAATGATTTATGAGGTTAGTGATGTTGGATTGCTATTATTTTGAACACAACTGTACATATGGAACAGATGTAATAATAATCATAATAATCATTTTCAAGCATCCAGCAGAAAGTGCTTTCCAGATTAAAAGATTTGCAGGATATGAATTAGGAATCAGAAACCCATGTAAGCCCCCCCTAGCCCCCCATAACATTTAGAACAAGCACTCAGCGTCCCTCTGGGGGTCCGCAAGCCTCCAGCTGAGAAACTCTGACAACTGACTGACTGAGCAGCAGGAGGGGGAAAGAAAAAGTGATAAACGGATCATTTCACTAAAGCGGGAGGGGAGGGAGGGAGGGAAGGAGGGAGGCGGAAACATCATCACCATCATCATCACTCACAAAGCCTCTCCTGCAGAGGCACGCTCTGATCTAATCTGTGACGTCAGCGGGCTGTATAAGAGCCGCTCGGCTGACGGGACCCAGACGCAGAAGATCCTCCGACCCTCACACACACAGACAGACAGACAGGCAGACAGACACACAGGTGATGAAGATGCTGTGTTCCTCGCACCTCCTCCTGCTCCTCCTCTCCCTCACCGCCTCCATCAGCTGCTCCTCCGCCGCGCAGAGAGACGCCAAACTCCGCCTGCTGCTGCACCGGACCCCGCTGCTGCAGGGCTCCAAACAGGTCCGAGACACACACACACACACACACACACACACACACACACACACACACACACACACACACACAGATAGGGCCAAACATTGAAACTTTGTGTCTTGTGTGTTTCTGTAGAAATGTGTCCATCCCAATCTGTCTTTCTGTCAGTTTTTAAACAAATGAAGGAAAGAGAGACAGAAAGAGAGACGGCACATTCCTCTAGTCAAACTTTAACTAACTTTAACACTTAGATGTGTGTGTGTGTCTGTGTGTGTGTGTCTGTCTTTTTGTGTGTGTGTGTGTGTGTGTGTGTGTGTGTGTGTGGGTATGTGTCTGTGTGTCTGTCTTTGTGTGTGTGTGTGTGTGTGTATTTGTGTGTCTGTGTGTGTGTGTCTGTGTGTGTGTCCGTGTGTGTGTGTGTCCGTGTGTGTGTGTGTGTGTGTGTCTTTATGTGTGTTTGTGTGTCTTTGTGTGTGTCTGTCCATGTATGTATGTATGCTTTATGTGTGTGTGCGCGTGTTTGTATGTGTCTGTCCATGTATGTATGTATGTGTGTGTGTCCGTGTGTGTGTCTTTATGTGTGTGTGTGTGTGTGTGTGTGTGTGTGTGTGTGTGTGTCTTTATGTGTGTGTGCGCGTGTTTGTATGTGTCTGTCCAAGTATGTATGTGTGTGTGTGTGTGTGTGTGTAATGAACAGACAGGTTAAAACTACGGAAGTTGAGAACGGCCGTGATTGAAATTATTTTTTACATGCCGTTATCTCGAGATCAGTTAATTATTTCGTTATCTTGGAAAACAAGCTTTGTTATATAATAATATAAAACAAAAGATTGTTTCCTTTCATTTGAAAGGTTGTGTTAAAAGGTTTATCAGAGATCCAGAGTGGCATTACAGTACAGAATTATAAAATGAAGTCAGCCAGCGTGAAGTGAAAATATTTAAAATCTAATGCCGACTTTCAAGTGATTCCACTGGCGCAGAAAGAGGTCCAATCTGGGAATGAAATCCTGAGAGTCTTGCCACAGTCGGGTCTTATTCCCGTCTGGAGGTTCCAACAAAATCAAACGTGTTTGATAGGGAAGCGTGCCTATGTTCCCACATTTCTAAGATTTATTTCCAAAATTAAGACCTATGTTCCCACATTTCCTTTTTCATAAATTTGTATCAGATTTGATCCCCCTTTCTCCCAATTTGGTAGCCAATTACACCCAACCTATTATCCAGTAGCAATGGACTACAGATGGAATGTAACCCTAACCCAAACATAGGGCCTAATTTAAAGAAAAATCTTAGAAATGTGGGACCATAGGGCTGTGGGACCATAGGACTGTAGGAACATAGGACTGTAGGAACATAGGGCTGTAGGAACATAGGACTGTAGGAACATAGGACTGTAGGAACATAGGGCTGTAGGAACATAGGGCTGTAGGAACATTGGACTGTGGGAACATAGGGCTGTGGGACCATAGGGCTGTGGGACCATAGGACTGTAGGAACATAGGACTGTAGGAACATAGGACTGTAGGAACATAGGGCTGTAGGAACATAGGGCTGTGGGAACATAGGACTGTAGGAACATAGGACTGTAGGAACATAGGGCTGTAGGACCATAGGGCTGTGGGACCATAGGACTGTAGGAACATAGGACTGTAGGAACATAGGACTGTAGGAACATAGGGCTGTAGGAACATAGGGCTGTGGGAACATAGGACTGTAGGAACATAGGGCTGTAGGAACATAGGGCTGTAGGAACATAGGGCTGTAGGAACATAGGGCTGTAGGAACATAGGACTGTAGGAACATAGGGCTGTGGGAACATAAGGCTGTGGGACCATTGGACTGTGGGAACATAGGGCTGTAGGAACATAGGGCTGTAGGAACATAGGGCTGTGGGAACATTGGGCTGTGGGAACATAGGGCTGTGGGACCATTGGGCTGTGGGAACATAGGGCTGTGGGAACATAGGGCTGTGGGACCATTGGGCTGTAGGAACATTGGGCTGTGGGACCATAGGGCAACATTAGTATCCTAAGTTTGAAGTCTTGGTAGTAAAATATAATATATAAAATAATAGTAATAGTCTGAGACTAAAAACTCAGCTACATTATTATTTCGCCGCTTTTTTGACATTTTCAACACTTATTTTTAAGCTTTCAATGCTTTTTAAGGCACTTTTGATGTTGAATTGATGTTTTTGTGACATTTCTTTTAACACTTACGCAGCTTTATTCGCTGTCATAATAAAATCTTTTAGTCTGAGACGAAAAACTCAGTGACTTCATGACTGATTGTCTTTGAATGTGAGCTTTTTGCGCTTTCAACACCTTCAATGCTTTTTTTTCCCGGCACTTTGGACTTTAGTTTTGATTTAACCTTTGCGATGCTTTCTAAGTTTTTTCACACATTCTAGTGAGATGCTGTCAGACTTTAGTCTTTTCAAAGTCTTTTCACAGTCTGTAGTGTAGTGGATGGTAGGAATATAGGAATAGATAGGAATAAGAAGTTTTGCTGCTGAAAATGGTCTGCGTTTAAAATAATCAAACACACAGACACACAGGTTAAACCGTGGCATTTGAGTTTCTGCAGCTCCGTACGGAAGCCGAGAACGGCCGTGTTTGCAATTATTTCTTTTAATGCCGTTGTCTTGAGACCACAAGTTCATTATTTTGGTGTCTCGGTAAAAAAACAAACAAGCTTTTTTTCTTCTTAGGGCTGGGTATCGATGAGATTTCCCGAATCAATCCGATTCCGATTCACGAAATGTTTAATTAATGACACGAGGAATAACCAATAGATGAACTGATCAGGTGATAGTTTGATTGGTGCATCAGGGGAAAGACGGGCTGCTGTCCGAGACGCTGAAATTAACAAACTCGAGGTCACTTTTTATCTTTTCATCTGTTGGACTTCAGCAGTTTTCCGTCTCTTCAAAAACACAACAGAATAAATCATTAACGGGGGGCTCAGAGGATGACGGGGCACACTGGAAGCAATATTTGGGAAACGGGGGTGTTCAGGTGCCCTTGGGGGGTTTGTTTACAGGCAAGTTAACACCCAAGATTCCCAACAATACGAGTTTACACTTTTGAACTTCTTGCAAAAAACAGTGGTCTGCAACGTTAAAACCTGCCAGTTTACGAAATGGGACGAGACGGTGCATGGTTACGATCATGGGACGTCAGAGCATCTCATATGAACTCAGTAGAGCAGAGTTATAAAAGTCTTTATTAAACATTAACGTAATTTATGTTTAAGTGTATGAACACAGTCGTCCAACAACATTTTTCATTTAATGATATTCTTTGATGATTTTTGGTAACAGTAATAACAATAATGGGGCCTAATCATTAATATTTTGGGGAATTAGCCTACATCTTATTTGATGTTGGGGTGGTAAGGGATCTGGATTATGGATGGGGTGCTCGCCCAAAAAAGGTTGAGAACCACTGATTTACAACAAGCTTCTTTTCTTTAATTCAACTCTCATTAAATGTATTAATATGTCGTCAACACACAGATGTGCGAAGATGAAATTAAAATGAAAAAGGTCTTTTCAACATCTCTACTTCCTCCACTTGATCTTCTTCAGCTTTAGTTCAAAATAAAGGGATGTGAGTCGTTTACAAATGACTTATTTTAAGCGACATACACCCTGAAATATACTCAAAATGATTAAATATTATGTAAGTGTTGCAGCTAAAGGCACACAAACAGATGAAATATATATTTCTTGTACAGTATGAAGTCTAATTACATACACTATAAAGTCAACATGACTTACACGCATACGTAAACATACATTAATACATTGTGTTATCTGTACGCATTTTGAGCTATCTGCATGTATGTCTACGCTGTATACAGCGGACGGCAGTCTGCAACGTCACAGCGTAAACATACACGCCACTTTCTAAAGCCACATGGCGTGTTATCGCGAGTCTACAGTTGGGTTTAGGAAACGTCACACATGGGACACGATCCCCGCTCTCCTGGGTGAAAGTCCTGATTTTCGCCCTTTCATACTACTCGCTACAGCGTAAATTCACACGCAATCGCAAGGTAATGTAAGTCAATGGAGGCCAAACGGCATTGATAAGCACGCTAAAAAGCAAGTATGCATCTTGATAACACGCCAATAATGGCATACGAATTGACGTGTCAGACATACGCCACTTCATGAGATCAGTCTGAAAAAGTAGAAAACGGGATTTGAGTTTATTTCTAGATTATTATGTAAAATGCTGAAAATAGCATTCACACATTTGTAATTTTATTTATTTGTGTGTGGACTTTTTTTTTTCTTTTTTAACGTGGTATAAATCTAAAAAGTGGGAAATTTGATTTAGGTATTGGTAAATCAATAATACAGCCAATTGCACAGCGCAGAATTATGTAATTTTCTTGATTGGTGTAAATATGTAAAATGCTGAAAATAGCATTCACACGTATTTCATTTTACGTGAGGATTTTTTGGCTTTTTGCTAACACGATGCAAATCTTATTTTCTAAAAAAAACTACTGACAAAATGAAGGCAACCAATGATTATTTTCACTGATGATTAATCTCCTGAATATTAATTCTATTAATTAATGAATCGTTTGGTGAATAAAAACACCTGTAAAGTAGTTCAAATGTCTCTTTTTGTCCGAAACAAAGATTCAGCTTACTGTGACAAAGAGACTACCGGGGATGTATAGTTTGTGTGATACGTTAAAAACAAATGTAAACAAATGTGTTGGGGCGCCCGGATAGCTCAGCTGGTAGAGCGGGCGCCCATGTATAGAGGTTTACTCCTCGACGGGTTCGACTCTGACCTGCGGCCCTTTGCTGCATGTAATTCCCCCTCTCTCTCTCTCCTCTTTCATGTCTTCTGCTGTCCTGTCAAAATAAAGACTGAAAATGCCCAAAAAATTATCTTTAAAAAATAAAAAAAAAATGAATAAAAAATGTAATTTGGAAGAAAATACGTTTTCGTCAAAACGTAATTGAGAGTGCGGTTTACTCATTTTTAGGAGACTGGGAACGTAACTTTAGTTCAGCACGTTTTCGTTGGTTAAAAATCTCCAGAGAAAAGCTAGGAAGGGAACATTATTCCCAACTGGTATATACATTTGTACATTCACATGACAGTTAAGTTAAGCAGTCTTTACATTTAAATTTAGACCAGAAATGTGACTGCGAGCCGGGTACAGAGGGGATGGTCCTATCAGTAACTATACAGTTGAATTTGGCCGACAAAAAGGTGAGCGTCACGCAGCGTCGACATTTAAAGGCCCTGAACACCCACACGGGTGTTTGCAGTTAATCTGACTGATTGGACCTCTTCCCAGGACTGGGTGGGTGTGTAGACAGATTGGTTGACATCTTTCTGAGTCTCCTCTTAGCTTTGTTGCACCTGTGAGGGCGGGATAGACGACAGCTTTATCATTCTCATTGGTAGAACAGATTTGTGACTTGTGTCTAGTCAGTTAGCATATCTGAAAACACCTGTGTGGCTATTCAGAGGCTTTAAGTTTAGACACCAAAACTACTAGTTAAGGGGCCCCCTTAAGTAGTACTCCCGGGACATGAACACCTGTTTCCTGGGTGAAAGTCTTGTGTTTTCCCCTTAACTTCTTCAGGACGTGAACACCTGTTTCCTGGGTGAAAGTCTTGTGATTTCTCCTTAACTTCTTCAGGACATGAACACCTGTTTCCTGGTGAAAGTCTTGTGTTTTCCCCTTAACTTCTTCAGGACGTGAACACCTGTTTCCTGGGTGAAAGTCTTGTGATTTCTCCTTAACTTCTTCAGGACGCGAACACCTGTTTCCTGGGTGAAAGTCTTGTGTTTTCTCCTTAACTTCTTCAGGACACGAACACCTGTTTCCTGGGTGAAAGCCTTGTGTTTTCTCCTTAACTTCTCCAGGACATGAACACCTGTTTCCTGGGTGAAAGTCTTATGTTTTCTCCTTAACTTCTTCAGGACATGAACACCTGTTTCCTGGTGAAAGTCTTGTGTTTTCTCCTTAACTTCTTCAGGACATGAACTCTGCTCCCCCTCTTAAAAGCCCTGTGTTTTAGGAACCAAACATCCCCCCGACCTCCTCCCTACGAGGATTTTCATGCTCTTATACAGCAGCAGTCAATGTGCTGCTGACAGTAATAAATGCGTAGAATACATACCAATTACAGAGCTATACTTGTCACAGCTATATGTAGGAATGCTTCATGAGAACAGCCTGAATGCAGTCAGTCAGTTTCCCAGCATCCTGTAAAGATGAAGGATCTTAAATGCCTCGCTGGTGTTTCTTTAATATGTCTGTTTCTGTATTTCAGGACATGTCTCGAGCATCGCTGGCGGAGCTGCTCCTGTCGGACCTCCTGCAGGTGGAGAACGAGGCTCTGGAGGAGGAGAACTTCCCTCTGGCTGAAGGGGAACCCGAAGACGTCCGTATGGATCTGGAACGAGCCGCCGCCAGCGGGCCGCTGCTCGCCCCCCGAGAGAGAAAAGCCGGCTGCAAGAACTTCTTCTGGAAGACGTTCACTTCCTGCTGAGAGCCTCCTCGTCATCGTCATCCTCCCCACCATCTTCATCACTTCCCTCCCAACGCTGTACAGAAACTGTGTGGATCCGACTATCAATGATTAGTTTGGATGCATTGTTTAGATTTTTCTGAGCTGAATGTAAACTTGATGAAACTATTTTTAATTGTCGGTTTGAATAAAATCTGTTTGAGACAAAACGCTAGCTCGTGTCTGCTGACGGAAGAGGAAAAAGAGGAGGAGGAGGAGAAGAAATAAAACTCTTCATCCGGTTTTTATTGAAGCTGATAAAGCTGTTGATTAACAGCTGCCGGGTAAAATAGCAGTTATTGAGGCTAATAAACCCAGGGGACGCCATAGCAACTAGAAGAGAAATGATTTGGGTTTTTAATTGTTGTTTCTTCCTGAACATCACAGATCACATAATAAAATAATAAAATCAGACCGGAGGCAAAAACAGTACAGCTGCTCAGACTGAAGAGAAACACATAAATAACTTTTTACATCAGTCAGCATCAGAATCAGTTTGATTGGCCAAGTATACTTACATACACAAGGAATTTGACTTCGGTAGGTGTTAACTCTCTGTACATTCAACAAATAGACACGTAGTAGACAAATAGTAATATAGACACATACTATACAATAGAGACAACAATATACATATAGGCACATCTCAACATAATATACAAAAATACAAATATAAGACATAATATCAAGTAGACATGGAGCGGGATGTAAAGTGCAAAACGTAATAGTGCAAAGTAGTGTGCAAGATGCATATTGGAATAATAAGATATGTAATGTGTAAAGAAGTGGGTGATGACCCCACTTATCCGCAGGTCAGTAGAGTGATGGCAGTTGGAAAGAAGCTGTGCTTGAAAAACTTAAAGAAATTAAAGACATGACATGTTAAACGATGAATACATTTTCTATTTAATTTCATAATTGTTTTATCAAGAGAACGAGCAGAACACATGACACACACACAACACGCTTATTAAGAGCGATGAAAGAGAAAGAGGAACAAAAGTAACAGGAGTAAGTTAAATAATAGGCAGAAACAGACAAATTGTAAAATGTATAGAGAGATATTTAAAGGGTTGAGACCGAAGATTATTGGCTGGAACATTATCATAGTGTTTGCAGAAGAAGGACATATCTGTCCTTATGTTCCCACAGCCCTATGTTCCCACATTTCTAAGATTTTTTCTTAAAAGTAGGCCCTAGGTTAGGGTTACATTCCATCTGTAGTCCATTGCTACTGGATAATATGTTGGGTGTAATTGGCTACCAAATTGGGAGAAAGGGGCATCAAATCTGATACAAATTTATCAAAAAGTCGAATGTGGGAACATAGGGCATAATTTTGGAAATAAATCTCAGAAATGTGGGAATATAGGGCTGTGGGAACATAGGGCCTAATTTTCAGTGAAAAAAAAGAATTCTTAGAAATGTGGGAACATAGGCACGCTCCCATATGTGGAACATTATTATAGTGTTTGCAGAAGAACGACATATCTGTGGAAGTGTTTATAAAGCAGTATTTCTAATGTGAAATGGGATTTTATTACAAATATGAGATGACACAGAGAAAAGGAAAGCAGATATGGGGTTCCGTTTATATGCGATGTCTCTGGAGAGAAGAAGAGGTTATTATGTATGTAGTTGATTGTACAGGCAAGGGCCTGAAGTTAACTTCTTTTTCAGCCCAGTCTCATGGCAGTTTGTGTGTGTTAGAGAGTGTCTATGATAAAGCGCTATATAAATGTAATGAATTATTATTATTATCCCGTTGTTGTCCCGCGTGTCATGGAAACGTAAGCTAAAACAGCGGTTATAGGGCTAAAAATACCAAAAATAGCAAAGCTGTAAACAGCTTCTCTGCTGCAGCCCGACTGGCAGAAATAATCGTGCTGTAACCACGAAAGACGCTTCCCAATGAAATACATTATTTAAAAAAAAAATGTGCTGATTATCACGCAAAAAAAAAAAAACTGTGTCCGTGTACACGAATCAATAGATTAAATTACGTGACCATTTCATGAACTGCCACACAGGCTTTTTACCAGTCAATGTATTATACTTTTTGCATCAATACAGGAAATACATAAGCATCTTTGTGCTGTCAGGTTATTAACAATCCTAACCCTAACACTTATCAGCGCAGAGAAATTGGCAAACAACCTAAAAAGCAATATTGAAAGACATTTCCAGAGCAAGCACACTGCATTTTCTGAAAAGAACCCGACTGGGGATGAAAGAAATAGAGCGATTTCTGAACTGATGCAAAAAGTAGAGCAGAGCAAAATCTACACTAAAGAACTGGACAAAATCCCAAAAAACTTGGAAGGCTAAAAATGAGTTTTGCGACTCGAGACAGATTTGTTTTTGTTTCTTTTGATAGTAAAGGTTGCTGACAACCTTGTCTAGACCTACTCTATCTGTAAGGTGTCCTGATTTGAGAGTATATGTCAGTACGCCATCTGTGCTGCCTGCAAGATCCGATATGCGTATGCGCATAAATACGTAGTAGAAAATGTGACGGTTTCCCTACACTATTTGTATCACGCATGCGTTGAAACACTTGACGGTTTATGTTATTCATTATGCAGTTCACGGCGGGTCTGTTTTATAAATATATTTAAATTAAGTACTTATTGTCACTGATCCAAAACTACATATCGACGTCCGAGTACTACGCCTTGGCAACATTGTTATTTTTGTGACGTGTAGTGTAGGGATGTTGTGATGTTTTTAAATGTAGCTTACTCTATGCATTACGAGGTGTTTACGTGGTTGCCAATCCAAAATAATAAAGGAGTTGTTACATGTTACATGAACATACACCATTTTGGTTACATGTTGTGGCATCACAATGGGACGTGTGGTAGAGGGACGCTATGTTCCTCTACAGGAGTGGCTACCCTATGACAAAATGGCCACCAGTCCCAGTCCCAGAATGCACCACACGGGGAGGCGCAAATGCCTCAGTCCCTTGATTACAGCAGGTGCTTATGCACTGGGAGAAGACAAAGAGAGCAGAGAGCAAAGACAACAGTTTTGGGGGAAAGAACCTAAGTTACCAGGACTTTGTGAAGATGTGGTTTTGCTCCCAGTAAGTTTTTGAGTTGGATTTACTATTTTTTGTTGGACTGTTTTCTTAAAAAGACTGCTCTAAAATAAAAACCTCTGTTTGCTTGCAGCCACGTTTTGGCTGGTCTCTGCCCTACACCCCGCCTGTCACTGCAAACCTTCAGTTTCTTCCACACTCCCCTTTACAATTCATTGCTATATGGTATAGCACAGATCGTGCAGTGTCATAAATCGTCGTAAAACTGCGCATGCGCGAACATCTTGCGCATGTCGGATTGTGCAGGCAGCACAGATCGCGTATCCACAGTATACATGAAACTCAAAATGTAGGGGTTTTCTGTGGCTTTCACTCGGAGACGAGTTTACCTGTTCATCCACGTCTATGCTGCATCATCACAACCACAAATCTTACTTCATTATTATACATTTTTATTGAACAACTTTCCTAAAATTCAACCCCAGAATGTCCAGAAAATCAATCAGTTTTAGAGCATTTTCAGATCACGGTCAGGTGTGTGTGTGTGTGTGTGTGTGTGTGTGTGTGTGTGTGTGTGTGTGTGTGTGTGTGGCAGCTGCTGCACTCAGATTAGCAGCTCCTTTCATTCATTAACTCTTTGTTAAGACAAGCTTTCAGGAATTAAACCTTAATGAGAGCTGTGAATGACAGCTGAGATGCACACGCACGTACACACACACCCACACACACCCACACACACAGAAGAGGACGTTTATCACTAATGAGTCACAATTTCATGAATGTTTTTCCTGTTTCAGTTCAATCTTCAACCAACGAACTTTGACCTGCAGATCTGTAAAATGCAACATACACATGAATGCAGCGGGAACATTATTCATCAGATGGAAGAGGAAAACACTGACAGGAAACATTTTACTGCAACATACACACTTTTACTTAAGTCAGGTTTTGAATGCAGGACTTTCACTGGCAGTGGAGTATTTTCACAGTGCGTATTAGAACTTTTACTGCAGTAAAGGGTCTGAATACTTCCTCCACCTCTACATATAAAAGCACGAGTACATTAAGCACATTAAAAAAAGTGAAGCAATAAAGCCAGCAAATAATAGCAGGTGAAATGTGAAATATTACAACCCAGTCTCACGGCAGTTTGTCAAATGTTCACGTAATTTAATCTATTGATTCGTGTACACGGACACGTTTATCTTGTTTTTTTTTTTCCCGTGGTGGTCAGCACGTTTTTGTGACAGTCGTTTACATTGTCTGGTGCGTTTGACAGCGGTGGAAGAAGTATTCAGGTCCTTTACTTAAGTAAAAGTACAAACACCCCACTGTAAAAATACTCTGTTACAAGTAAAAGTCCTGCATTGAAAAAGCTACTTAACTAAAAGTATGTAAGTATCGTCAGGAAAATTAGAAAAAAGTTAAAGTATTAAAAGTAAAAGTACTCAATGCAGAAAAATCCTTACATTTTAGAAATTGGAAACGATCCAAACAGTTCTGTCAATAAACTAAGTGCTCATAATTTCAGCTGGACTTGTAGGGTGTTCTATTGTTGGGTAGTTTATAATAAAACATCATATTTTATAAACTACATGTGTTTTGTGTGCAAAAGTCTTAATGTGTAAAGTAACTAGTAACTAAAGCTGTAACAGATGAATGTAGTGGAGTAAAAAGTACAATATTTCTCTCTGAAATGTAGCGGAGTAGAAGTAGAAAGTGGCATGAAAAGAAAAGACTCAAGTAAAGTACAAGTACCTCAACATTTGGACTGAAGTACAGCACTGGAGTAAATGTACTTAGTTACATCCCACCACTGGCATTTGACAAAGTGCAGTGTGAACGCAAATCCAACCAAAATGAAAAATGCAACAATGTTACAACTTCACCACCGAATGGCACCGAGTCCACCGAAATATAGGTGTGAACGCGCCCTTAAGATCCAAGTTAAATATCGTCTCTGTCGGGTGAAAACCTTGCATGTCAAACCGTTGCTTTTTTGTTTTGAACTATTTACTGTACCTTTGTTGAAGTCAGATGAAATTGCCCTGCCACAGTTTAAACATTTGTAAAACCACCACAGACAGAGGTAAAGGGTGACAAAAGCATTGATTTATGAATACAAATTAAAATGTTTAAAAGTTTTTTTTGCCCGACAGTGATGAGGTAGTGTTTCCTTCCTATATTTGACAAAATCAAGACAATTGCGCGATGCTTTGGGGGATATTAACAGGAAGTATATATAATGTCATGGATTCAGTGGTTTAGCTGTGTCTTTCCACGTAGTCTCGGTGTCTCCATTACAGTGTGCTGAATGATCTCCATTGATGTACACACACAATTTTGGTAAGCATTTACTTAAAAAAAAGTTAGGTAACAATTTGTACGCAGAAATTCTTTGTAATTTTTACTCAATATAGACAGTTGGGTTTAGGAAACGTGACACGTGGGACATGAACTCCGGTCTCCGGGGTGAAAGGGTTAGAGAGGTGTGTTGTACATGTGTTCTGTGTGCAAAAATCTTAATGTGTTAAAGTAACTAGTAACTAAAGCTGTAACAGATGAATGTAGTGGAGTAAAAAGTTCAATATTTCTCTCTGAAATGTAGCGGAGTAGAAGTAGAAAGTGGCATCAAAAGAAAAGACTCAAGTAAAGTACAAGTATCTCAACATTTGGACTGAAAGTACAGGACTGGAGTAAATGTACTTAGTTACATTCCACCACTGTTCACATTTCACCGAGTTATGACTCATGTTTCTATTATTTGACCCGAGCGTCGGCTCTTTCAGTGTGTGTAATTGTGTGTAATGAAGGTAAGTCTGCAGGTGTCGCCGATCTGTGACAGAAAGCTGCGATGACGTCACACACCTCTCTGTCTCGTTAAGAAAGCGAGCGCCTTCTTTAATAAACAGGAAGCAGCTGCTGCAGGCGCCTAAGCCGCCAATTAATCCGTCAGCCAATCAGACGCCAGCATTTTTAAACGGCTTCAATAAACTTGAATGAGCTTTAATTACAGCTGAAAGCTTCGCTGGAACGCAACACACACTCTGCCTTTTGACTGTGTGTGGGTGTGTGTGGGAGTGTGTGTGTGTGTGTGTGTGTGTGTGTGTGTGTAAATGGCAGCTGATGTTGTGTGTCACCTTTAAAAGACGATTCATTAAGAACAAAAAGACTAATCAGCTGCAGTATACAGCATCTTACACACACACACACGCACGCACGCACGCACGCACGCACACACACACACACACAGGATGATGTCAGCAGCAGAACAGAGGTCAGAGGTCAAACTGCCATCAGGTGGTCTGGACCAATCACAGAAGAATGTCTGATAAACCAAACAAGAAACAAAGCCTGTTGCTGCTGCCAAAACGTTATCTACAGCCTCCAGGTTTTTGGTGGCATTTCTAACGTTGCATGATGGGTAGAAACACTTTGGCCTGGGGTCAGTCTGCAGGTAGGTGATACAGAGAGGAGGAGGAGGAGGAGGAGGAGGAGGAGGAGGAGGGGTTGGACAGTAAAACAAAGCAGAAGGTTGCGTCTGAAATCTCCTCCTCTGCACTACAGACTCAACATGTAAACTATCGCCCAACATACTTTTATGTAAATAAACAAGTTGTGTATATTTCCGGACGCACTGAGCTGTCATTTTCAACGTCACTTCCTGAGAACCTCCTTGCCCGTTTGGAAATGCGCAACCATGCCCCTGCCGACCTTCGCTCTAGCGGCAAGACCAGATAATGGTGTAAATAAATATAAAGCTATAGATAAAAAGATAAAGCAATAGTGCGTAGTTTCTGTCTCCCCGATGAGGAATTTAAAGTAATGACAACAACACCGTCGGCGCGTCCACGTGATACAAGCCTTCCGTAATCGCACAGTTGCTAGTAGCCAAGGAGGACACGGAGGATTGAAAAAACATGATGGACTCTTCAGAACTGAGAAATCCAGAGAGAGTTGTGTGGAGTCTTAAATAGCTTTGTAGCAACTCATTGGGCAATGCCTTGAATGTAACGGACGTTCATTAGTATCAAAAAGCTACACACTAAAGTTTTAAATTACTGAAAAAGGTAAGCAACTAGACCAACTGTCCCAGGTGACAAAATCACAGATTTTTAATATGCAGCAATGTAAATTGAAGCAGTTTGTTTTGTACATTTTTTAATGCAAACTTTGCAGTATAAATTGAAATCTCTTTTTGACGTTACAGAGCTCCTTGGTTGCTGTTCGTTTGTTTGTTTCCAACATTGTCATTACTATACATTGCATTGTGGGATACTTATTTTATTTGTATTTTTTTATTTTTTTTATATATATATATATATATATATATATATATATATATATATATATATATATATATATATATATATATCACATTCACACAGCTACACATTCATACCTGTAAGCTGCCCAGTACAACCACAGTCTGATCTGCTGGCCCAACACATTCTCACTCAACTCATCTCGTAAAATATGGACGCTTGGTCAGGTGCCTTTGTCGTTCTTATTGACGCTAAAAGTCTCCTTTAGTGCTTTAAGTAAACGTGCTTGGTCGGGACTATTGCCGTTCCTTTTGACGCAGTTATGTTAAGGAAAAGGTCGTGGGTGGGATTACGGTTCCGTGACTTGCGGGAAGAACGGAAGGTTGGGTTTAGGAAAGGGTCGTGGGTAGGTGTACGGTTCTGTGACACGCAGAGGAAAGAAAAAAACGACTATAGCAAGCGTGACAAGCGGGACGCGAACCCGGTCTCCTGGGTGAAAGTCCTGTGTTTGACCCATCCACCATCCCAACCAACCTCCTTACGAGCAAATTCGCCGTTATATACTACTCTTTAAATCCTATCTAACTGCTGCTCTCCCTGGTGCGTTACACAAACACGCTGAAAGACGCCTTTTTCGTCGCATCAGACGCTGACAACCACTGTCCAAACGTCCTTATTTTACAAGTTCGGAATGAGAACTCTTCTCTAACCTTATACCAGCGTAGTGTCCAGTGGTTGCATACCGTAATATTTCACCGAAAATAGTATGCAATTCACTTACTATTGGTTTCATACTAAGCTTTTCGGACGTACTAAAAAAAATCTCACAAACTGTTTTAGCTACTAAATAGCATGTTAATGTGGAATTTCGGACGCAACCAAACTCTTTTTCTTGGCTCACTACACTGACTTCCTGTCACAATTCTGGATTTCTGTAAGATACGTGTAACGTTTTAAAACTACTAATTATACTGTACATTCAGGGTTCAAATTAGCACAATTTACCAGCCAAATGGTGGTAAAATTTGCAAGTGGCTGGTAGTTTTGCTTCACTTACCGGCCAGCTAAACAATGACAATCTATTGAGTGGCTGGTAAAATTTTAACAATCACTAGCCATTTGGTTCATTTTCAACCCTGTGTACAAATTATCATTCTTAATACAACTGTACTGTAATTCTGCCATTCACTCTTATTCATTTCACAGTTTACATATTCACAGCGCCCCCTGCTGGAGGAACGAAGAGCTAAGTCCAGTTCAGACCAAAAATTTGCGACGTGACAACTTGTAACTTGCAGCTACTTGTATTATCCATAGTTTCAACGGTTAATTAATAAAATAAATAAATAAAACTGACCTAGAACAAAGTTTGGGGTTCTCACAGAACAACAACAAGGTTCACTCAAGTCCGGTTCGAGTCATTCGAGTCATCCAGTGTCTACTGACTACATCAAGCGTCAAAGACTTGTTTGGATAAGAAGTTTTTCCTTCTCATCAGTAGAATTTTCTTATCTGTTAACCCTTGTGTTGTCTTCCAGGTCAAAACGTAGAAAAGTGTAAAAATCAACACTTTTTTATACACTTTTGGTGCCTTTTTCAATGTTTTTGTTGCCTTTTTTGACGTTTAACACTTCTTTTCACTACCATGTACCTTCTTCCTACTCCTTTTTGAACATGGAAATTTCTTATTTGAATAAATTACACTAATTTAGATTTTATAACATGTCCTTATTTATCTGTTATTTTAATTTTATTATATATACAGTATATATATATATATATATATATATATATATATATATATATATATATATTATTTTTTTTACATGTTTAAAATAAACTATAACTAACTAAAAATGTATAAACACCACTAACACCACCACCATTATTACCACTATAGTTTTACACTTATTTTTGGAATCCATGGTCAATTAAAAACCTCATTTATAGGAAACTATACCTAATTCTTGAGTTAAAGAAGCAGAAATTGTGAATTATTTAGACTAATATTAAAGGAAGGATAATTACAGAATGGTCAACGTTCAGTGAGGATATTGTTCCGAAACATGTAAATTTTTTTTTTTTCAAATGCTAAAATTTTTTATAAAACACCCAAAATTCAATGAAAGTAGAGATCCGATCTTTTGTTGTACTTGCGAAGCGCATTGTATAGGATTATCCATCCATGTTATTTTTGGGTTATTAAAATTAGGTAGTTAAAAAGAAACCCATTATTCTGAGGATAGACATTTTCAGAACGATTCAAATTGGACCCGAATACAACACAAGGGTTAAGTGTAATTCTAGTCAGTCAAGTCTAGTTTAAATCTCAGTTCAGACCAAATATCTGTACGAGTTGAAACTTGCAGCTACTTGTAGCTTTCTGAAACCTGCCTGTTTACACCAAAGAGACAAAACGGTGTATCATCTGCATAGAAGCAACTCTTTGACCTTTGCACGTCTTAAAATAGGAATGAGGATAGAGATCATGAGATATTTGCTATTACCTGGGGCAACCTCTTCTCTTAGTTCCTTGGAGTCCATTTCAGGGCTTGTCGAGTGACCTTAGTGGGTAATTTCCTCAGGATGGGTCTAACTAAACTCTATTTTGTCTTTCAAATATAATAATAATAATAATAATAATAATAATAATAATAATAATATATACTTTATTAATCCCACAAGGGGAAATTACAATGTTTTCACTCTGTTGCTATTACACACATTACACACAGGCCTGAATTACACACACATGCTCAGTACCTCTACATGCACTAATGGAGAGATGTCAGAGTGAGGGGGCTGCCCATGGAAAGGCGCCCCGAGCAGTTGGGGGTTCGGTGTCTTCCTCAAGAGCACCTTGGCAGTGCCCAGGAGGTGAACTGGCACCTCTCCAGCTACCAGTCCACCACCATACTTTGGACCGTATGGGGAATATGTACATCAATGTACCTTTAACTTAACTCAAATAATAACTGATGTCTTTAAGAACAAAGCACTTGTACTGTTCTACTAAACGTGCTTTTACTTTATTTTTTTTTAAAAAGGAAACCCTCCCAGTTCTGGATGATATCAAGCTCTCACTCTTACATCGTTCGGACACACTCATTGTGAGTCATTTTGGACAAAAGCATAATGTAATGTTATGAATAACTGCAGGTTGAGTCACAAACAAGTTAATGTTACTACAGTTACTAAAGAAAAAACATCATTACGCAGCAGATTCGAACACATTGTGGTCTGAAACCAGGACGTCTGGGAAGTATAAAAAGGGATACACAGTACATTTTATAAGCCAAGTGAATGAAGTGTTAGATTTATTGCCCCAGAGGGAAATTTGTTTTCCCCACCAATACACAGAAACACAGATATACACACACCAAAATACAGATATAGACAGTACACACAATATCCATGAATGCATCCATCTTTAGCTACCATTTTATTCTTCTCACTGTTGTCTAGATTATTCTGTTTTTCCACCCTAATGCTGAGATCAATTCTAAAATAAAAAGTAGGAAGTCTAATATGATATGGATTCAGTACAGAGAGACAGTCTAGGCTGGTGGACTTTTGTCGCTCTGTCATAGAGAGCATATTGACGTACTGCATCACAGTGTGGTAGAAAAAAACCACTGCAAAGGGTCATCCGGTCTGCAGAAAAGATCATTGGCTGCTTGCTGCCCACACTTGACAGCATCGCCTCTTCCCGCTACCTCAGCAGAGCAAAAAAGCATAATCAAGGTCTCCTCTCACCCAGGCCACGAACACTTTGAGTTCCTCCCCTCAGGAAGGCGTTACAGGTCTGTCAGAACCCGCACATCCAGGTTCAGAGACAGCTTTTTCTCCACAGCCATCACAACTCTAAACATTCAATTACAGAAATAGGACTTCATCACGCTAAATGACTATCTTGCCTGTTTTGCACTGCATTTGCACTTTTCCAGTACTGTGATCTTTTGAAAAAAGATTTTTTTGGAGTGTATGTTAGGGTATGGTTTATGGAAGGGTATGGCGTGTGCGTATGAATCTATACTTCTAGGCACCAGAAGGAGTAGCACTTAGATTTCGTTGTGACAATATTTTACAATGTTTTACAATGATACATAAAATGATTCTGATTCTGAGATATGTTAAAGAGTGAATATTAAGGAGGGTAAAGAGATTAAAACAAAAGAAAAAGAGGAGACAGCAGTTTTTGATCTCATAGAAATCATGATGTGTGTCACACGAAGCCGCCATCTAGTGGTCATACTGTAGAACCTGAAGTCCAATAACATGAAACTCTGATATGTTACACAGGGAATGTGTCACGTCTTTAAGAGCAAACCAGATCTACCGCAGAAACGGACTGGATCACCTCTTACACTACAGTTTTCTTTCTACAGTTCTGTTTTTGAAAAGTGCTTTATATATAAAGGTCTTATTGCACATAGCAGCAGATCTGGAGCCAAAGTCCTGGATGAGAGCTTTACTTTGTCCTTCTCCAGAGTCCATAACAAACACCATGTTCATTCATTCAATCATTCATTCATTCATTACCTGATACAGAACACCTGCTAAAAGCTGATGGTATCAAATGTCTTGAAACTCAGTAAATTCATATCAATTTTATTTATAGTGTCAAATAACAACAGGACTTATGCGGCGTCCAGACACAATTTTTAGCCCGTAAGTTACGACTTCAAGTCACGACTCACGACTTGGTAGCGTTCCAGGCAAAGTCACAACAAACCCTACTAGCTAGCGTTAGCTAGTGGCTACCTAACGTTGACGTTAGCTAGTGCTAGCTGATACTAGCGATTTCTAGTCTGCGACATATTTTGCGCTTCATTTAATAAACATAACCTGTAGTAGTACACAATTGTATGTGTATTGTTTTATTTCAATGTGCAGAATTACTTTAAGTTGCCTATTTATGTCTATTTATTTGTATTTCTCACAGTTAATCACCGGCGTCTGTACAGCATCAACGGGGGGCGCCATTGTTGTTTATGTGTGTGTGACGTCAAAAAATTTAACTGGGAGTACAACGATATGGTACGAGTTCACAGGTAGTAAGTTACGGGTTGACTGCCGTTCCAGGGCACTTTCACGGGAGAAGGTTGTGAAAACACAAGCCATGGGTTGCCTGGAACGCAGCATTATCTCAGGACTCTTTACAGATAGAGTAGGTCTAGAGCACACTTTATAAGTATATAAAAGTAAAGAGTAAGTATAGTAAAAAAATCTACTGATGGCAGAAATCATGAAAATGATTGCCCTGAAGATGAAATGTGTAGATTTGTTTAAACATCAGAAAATTGTTTTAAAATTTTTATCAGAAAAGATTTATGTTTTTGTTTGAGTCTCAGATCTGCTTTAGGCCGGTTACACACTGGATGCGTCGCGCGAGCGTGTCAGCTGCGTGGCGTGTCCGTTTTTATTTCGGCTCCCATGTTAACAGGTTAAAACTTACACACTGCCTGCGTGACCCGCACGTCTCAGGTGCAGCTCGAGCCGCTCCGAAAACGCGTGCCTGCTAGAAATAGAACCAACGCCTATTTTTCACGCGACATGCAAGCGTGGTGGAAGCGTTTCCAGGCAAAATAGAATAGGAAAAGATGTTTATATGTCATTTAGACACAAATACATATTAGTAAATGACATGTTGATGTTTGAGGTTTTGATATAAATGTAAAAAAAAAAAAAAACGATTATCAAATATTGCACCTGTCAATACAAAACAAAATATTCTATAGCCTATTTTGCTGTCAATACTGCCGACGTTGTCTTTGCTGTAATCAAATCAGTATATATTTATGTTTAACACGGTATTTAATTTTATCAATGGGGAAACATACATGTGTCCAGACAAGGCTAGCAGCAGCAGCACCGCGTCAGACACATTTCTGGTGTGTAAAGACATAGAAAAATCTACGCAGCTGCCATGCAGCTGACACGCAACAGAAACACCACACTCACGCCACGCAGGCAGTGTGTAACCGGCCTTACAGTGCAGTGTTTGATGATGATGTTGATGTGACGACCCCTGCTGTGTCTGGGATATACCTATGTATGATATTTCTCTGACTCTGCAGGTGAATGGTTAGGGTAACCTGGAACACCTGAGTGTTCTCAGGTCACAGCTCAACAGAGAAGATACTGAGATTGGGGATTTGAATATTAAGGTTTCTGTCTGCTAAATGTGAACTGAACAAAATACATTTTCTCAGCACAATTTTGTACAATTATTGTACTATATTTATACTTTTAAATTGGACTGTTAAAATGTGGAAAAATACACAATCTCATACGTCGCACGGAATCCACTTGAAAAGCAGAGAGAATGTGAGTGGGGCATTGAAATGAAACTCTACCCTCGTTCACTTTCAGCACAAACTATACGGATCGAGCGACAGTTGTAGCACTACTGCTTCAAGTTTGATTTTTCATCTTATTTCCATTAATTATGACATTTTATCACCGTTTTTATGTTCATTCTGTCTGCTTATGTCATGTAATTTCCTTATTGTACAGTGTGAAGGTAAAAAATACCTGCAGACTCATTTCAATGAGGCTTGGTAATCAGCTGCATGAGTTTCTGATTTAGAACCTTTGTGATCTGTGTCATGATTAATCTTATATCTTTCAAAAACAGAATTTCCTTCACACATTTACAGATGTGGGAAATAAAGAAATCACACATACAACTATCTAATAAATAAAACATATATAGGTTATATTACATGTTTCAGTAAAATATCAAGCTAACATGAGATAACTAAAAAGTTGAAATGTATTTATTCATCTTCTGTTTCTCTGGTGGTCAGTGACATGAGTGTTAGTGCAGTACTACTTAAATATGTAAGTTTTATCTATGAAGAAACACAATAATTTTGGTATTTTTCAACATCAACATTTATTTTTGGTCCTTGGCCTTCCATCCAGATACATTTTGGCCCTTCATATGAAAGAATTTGGGCACCTCTGCTGTAGAACATTCTACCTTTAATTTCCCTGTTAAAATTCTCCTGCCACTTCTTTATTATTTCTGATTTGGTTATGCTTTTAACTTCAGCCTTACTCTAATTTACTGCCATATGTACTTCTGTTTGTTTGTTGCAGAGGGCACAACTGAACCAAAGAGGCGTTTAACAGTACACTAGCCCACAGAGCCCAAGAGCTGCCAGTGTTAACTAACGAGCCCAGGAGCTGCCAGCGTTAACTAACGAGCCCAGGAGCTGCTAACGTTAACTAATGAGCCCAGGAGCTGCCACCACTCTCTGCCACGCCCACCTGCAGTATCTGCAAGGAAAGCAGACACACAAACATGATACCAGGCAGACATGACAGAGAGGGTTAACAAAGAAGGCACTCATCAGATGATGGAGTTCTACTATCTGTCCACTAGATGGAGCTAACTGGTCATCTAATGAGCTAAAGATCAGCAACATCAACTCTCTCCTGTAACCAGCGTATACAGCAGCAGTTATCTCTCCGTATGCTGTTACATAATATCAAGGGCTGAGGGGAAGTGGAACAACTAATGAAACACAGCCAAGGTTCACCGATTTAGCTTTACTTGTCTACTTTTACTTTCTAAAGTACATTTTGCTGATAATACCTGTGTACTGTTAATTTGATACTTTAAGCTGTGTGGACTAGATAGACCTTCCTCCGCAGCGCTGTGGAGGAAGGTCTGGCAATGCGAGACTATGACCCACTAGAAGTGTGTTGTTGTGTGACCTCTGAGTGGCGATGAAACTTCCTGTCAAAATGTTGACATGCAGACAGCAGCAGCTTCACTCAAACGATCATATTCAAACACGAGTCAGACTGAAGTATGGAAGAACCAAACACAAGTAAACCCTCAACAACAAAGTGAATGTACAGTTAGATGTATTGCCCCAGAGGGATATTTGTTTTCACCACCAGTACACAGAAACATGGATATACACATAGCAAAATACAGATATAATACACAAAATCTCCATGAATGCATTCCTCATCAGCGAGAGTTAAGAGTATTTATGGAAAGTCATAATTAGGACTTTGTGTTGTAAAATTACTACCCAACTGTTAAACTATCCAATTGCACCTTTGTGCTTAAAAAATAATTGAGGATCACTTATAGTTTTCTTGACTAGAAAACTAATTCAAAATCCAAGTTCTAACAGTATTCTCCCGTCATGCAACACTGTGGAAAAATCCCTTAAATTAAGTTTGAATCTAGGTAGATAGATTTTACTAAACATTAGAAAATGTGGTTTTAAAATGTTGATCAGACAAATGTTTTGTATTTGAGACTCAGATCTGCTTCACAGTGCAGAGTGTGATGGTGAAACGACTGAACTTTGATTTCAGCAGCTGATCTTCAGTCAGTGTTTCTGTCCACAGGAGAGACTCTCAGTCCTGCAGAGGACTCAGAGACACTGAGGCACCAGACCAGACCCCAAACCCAGGATAGAGAGGCTGAGTGAATGTGGTGTTGAAGGTGTGGAGGTGGATCAGTCTGTCAGAGGAGACTCTGTGGAAGGACAGAATGCCAGCAGGACAGTCCACATACACTGCTACTCTGTCAGAGATAGAAGAGGAGGAGGAGGAGGAGGTTGTTCTGCTTTTGTGCTTGACTGAGTAATGACCATCAACAGAGCAGCTGAGACTCCAGGACTGATCATTCCCTCCAAACCCACAGTCATCACTAGTTCCTTTACTTCTGATTCCTCTGTAACTCACTGCTATAGAAACCTGTCCTCTCCTCTCAACCTCCCAGTAACAGCGACCAGTCAGACCATCTTTACACAGCAGCTGAGGCCAGCGGTCAAATCTGTCTGGATGATCAGGATATGACTGATACTCCTCCACACGTGTCACCTTCCTGTTGTCGTCAGACAGTTTGAGTTTTCGGTGTACTGTGTTTGTGTCCAGTTCCAGTTCACAGACATCTGATGGAGAGAACAAAACACAATGGGGGGCAGGTTAATATCCGTTGATTTTTTAGCAACTTTATGTTTATTTTATCAGCTGTATTGCTGGTATCTCTATGTCTCTTGTGAAGTTACATACGTTTTTTATTTAATTTGTGTCATTTTAGCCTTTTTTTAAATAACAACCATAGAGTTTGCATTTCTGCTCCCACCAAGCGCTTTGTTTCATCCATAAGCCACCTTTTGATGTGAATCCTACTCACAGTTTTATAAATAAGGCCCCCCGTTCATCATAATATGAGGCACACTCCCTCCTACACATAAAATATGATAAGAACAGCTGATCTGAGGTGCAGAAAAACACTGAGGCGCCAATGACTGAATAGTCAGCACAGCTTTTTGTCCTCGTGTGGACCCACTAATGACAGCCGATGATCGAAATCAATAAACATGAACTAATACAACACCAATACAACAATAAAGTCTCACTAATAAAACTGTCACATCATCTTCCACTGCAACACAAAGTAGCTCTGAACCATCTGCTTTCTTAAACTTTTATTAGCTCCACCAAAGTGCTCACAAATAGCACAAAGTTCACACCTTTGAACATCAAATCTCATCTCGTCATCAATCTCGTCGTCTGCTGCAGAAAAGCTTCACCACAGTGTACTGAACTCAGAGTAAATGAATATCAGAGGAATATTGGTCCAGTAACTGGCTTTAAGGCAGGGGTCTCATTTATAAACGTGGCGTACATACAAAAGGGGGCTGAGAATGTGTGCAATCGTTACACTCAATGTCCTCGTTATCGGTTCGAACTTTAATACTGTTTGTGATCTCGGGATGGGTGATACCACTAATTGATGCTGTGACTTTGACAAGGTGTTAACAATCACAAATTGTTGTAAACATATAAATACTGCGGTGACCCCCGTGCATAATGCTAAATGATGGCACTGCTGGCACTCCAGGAGGACTACGCCAATGGAAGAATCAGGAGAGAAAGAAGCTTCAGGGCTCATGACGGTGACTGGCTAATTTGACGATTTAAATTCCCTAAAGCTCTTGGATCTATGTACTGAATTGGGTCCAGTAGAGAGGGCAACGCGCCGGAACCACGCCATCCCGGTCCAAATACAGGTCCTCGCCACTCTGGGGGCAACCGGCTGTTTCCAGAGGGAAATGGCAGACAGCTAACTGTTTTATATAAATATTATATATAATATTGAACTTTATCACCAAGGCTTGTTTGGATATAATATATATTTCTGTTAAATCTTATCATATAGGTCTGGTATATTAAAGCTGTCCCTGAGTGCCGTAATGCCTGCCGTTTTGGATGGTATTTTTAACATAGGTAGTCTATAGATCAGGTTTTCCTACACTGTGCGAGAACAGGCCAAAATTATAATTCAATTAGCAGCAATTCCTGAGTGTCTGAGAAGTTTTTTTGCTTTTTCCCTGCCAGTCGTCATGATTTGGCGTAACGAAAGAACAACTGCCAGGGTCATTATCATACTGATCAGCATTCATGAAGTGCTTTGCATTGACTATTTATGGTTAAAAATGGGCGTGTACAGGGCAGGATGAGAGGCTGATTCACACACGCACACTTGTGGGTAATCTGTGATTTATAAAGAGAATATGCTTACAGATGCACTTCTGAATGGTTGTAGTTGGCTTACTGTTGGCTTCACTGTTGATGAAATGTATTTATTAGTTCTGCTTGATCACTGTGTTCAGTTAGTGTTGTTTGTGGATTTTATTTGATCAATTAAGTTCTAACATCTTTCCAGCCACAAAGACAAAAACAAACTCTGGAGAAATTCACAATTGTGTTTTTAGTCAAGAAAATGTAAAAATCTAGTGCAGCTAAGTTCTCAGGAATCAAACTTCAAACACACTCACACTTCCTTGAACCAGGTCTCAGTCTCTGTGGTCCACCATGGTCCACCCTGCAGGAAGAAACAAAGTCACAATCAACGTCATACACCTTCAACTCAGAACCTCCATTAAACATTAACCATATTCCCTCAGTCAGTGACAGAGCAACTGGGTTATCTGTCTGACCATACATGAGTGTGTCCAGTCTCCAGTGTGGATCCTCCAGTCCAGCCAACAGCAGCTTCACTCCTGTGTCTCCTGGATGATTGTAGCTCAGGTCCAGCACTCTCAGATGGGAGGGGTTGGAGCTCAGAGATGAGGCCAGAAAAGTACAGCCTTCCTCTGAGATCAGACAGCCTGAGAGACTAAACACAAACACACACACACACACACACACACACACACATACACATTCGTCCACGTCATCGACATCAGGACATCACAACCTGGTATGGCAGTCACACCATGCCCTCAACTTCAAGGCTCTACAAAGCATGGTGAAAACTCCTTAGAACATAACCAGGACGGACCCCCAGCGATGCAAGAAGTAGGCTGACAAGATAATTAGAAACCCAGATCACACACAAAGTTTTCTACAAATGCTATCCAACTACAAAAATGCCTGAATAGTCGGAAGTTAGAACAAAAGTACAGAGTCATTTCTATGAGTCGTATTCTACACAGTCAACTGGTGTTGTAAACCCATTGAATACCAAACATATCATATGGGACCATTGTTAAATAATACAGGATCTTTTGAACACAACTTCTTATATATTACTTTATTGTAAAAATACTTCGGAATAAGCCATAGTTTGAAATCATATAATTGGTTTACGAATTCTGAAGATCTAATGTTGTCAAATAGTATAACAGTCATATATTCTGTAAATTACGGTAATGAAAAGCTATTTTTCCACCAGGGACTCTTGGACAATAAAGGACTGTAATAAACCTGCGCTTTGTATATCCAAGTCATGTTTCTGTTTTGTAAACCAAAACCCTATCCTGGTGACAACTAGCCTGGCTCCGCCCTCCTATGTACTTCCACTCAATTTTTCATTTTCCTTCAGTACTACGTCTGGGTTTGCGGTATATTCTTGGGTTTTCTCCGGCCAAATTTTTGGCGGTGCAATCAGCAAACAGTTTGAGTGGCTGAGAACGATGACTCTGAGGTTCGATAACCTTCGGTGAGTTTTGTAATGGCGGCGGAGAAAGATGCGAGCGAAGCATTCGGTCCGTTGTGGCAATGCTGTCGAATATCCAGAAGTTAAAGCCAGAGCAAGAACAATCTTTGCTGAGTTTTGTTGGTGGCCATGATGTTGTGGCCCTCCTCCCCAGAGGGGGTTCAGGAAAAGTTTGATTTTCCAGCTTGCTCCGTTAGTGGTGAAGGAGTTAGCTAAGACTAATGCTAGTGATGCTAATGCTAACGCTAGGGATGCTAAGCCGACGTCACGACCAAATTTTAGCGATTGGTTATGGCAGAGTGTTAACTTCCTTGAAGGCGGGTACTGTGTTGAAGTTTAAAACTATTGGATCTGGCCAGAGCCACTTGTCAATGGAGAGTGGCCAGACTCTCTGTACAAATGAAATGTACAAGAGTCTGGTAGGACCAGGCTAGGTGACAACCTCCTGAGTCAAAAAAACCTTCAGTACGATATTGTTGCCACATTTAATGCAGGATCGTAAAAGGACTAAAGAGACTGAATATTAACTTGTGTTGCTAGTCAGGTCCAGAGCTTTCAGACTAGAGGACTAGCAACTTAGGACAGAGCTTTGCAGCTTCTTTCTGAAAGGTTACAGCTATTTAGCCTAAAAGGATTCGATAAAATGTCCATCCAATAATTAATATATGAAGAGAATAACAGCTCATGGAACAGCTGACCACCAACCTGAGAGTTTCCAGTCGGCAGTGTGGACACTTTAGTCCAGCAGACACCAGCTCCACTCCTGAATCCTGCAGGTCGTTGTTACTCAGGTCTAGCTCTCTCAGACTAGAGGACTGGGAGCTGAGAACTGAGGACAGAGCTTCACAGCTTCTCTCTGACAGGTTACAGCCACTCAATCTGAAATAAAAAGTCCATCCAATAATTAACATATGAAGAAAATATCAGCTCAGAGGGTCATAATTTTCAAATAACTGATAATATACCTGAGAGTTTCCAGTCTGCAGTGTGGACTCTCTAGTCCAGGAGACAGATGCTTCACTCCTGAATTCTTCATGTCGTTGTTACTCAGGTCCAGCTCTCTCAGACTAGAGGACTGGGATCTGAGAACAGAGGACAGAGCTTCACAGCTTCTCTTTGACAGTTTACAGCCACTCAATCTGAAATAAAAAGTCCATCCAATAATTAACATAAATAGAAAATAACAGCTCAGAGGGTCATCATTTCAAATAGCTTATAACCAACCTGAGAGTTTCCAGTCTGCAGTGTGAGCTCTCTAGTCCAGAGGACAGATGCTTCACTCCTGAATCCTGCAGGTCGTTGTTACTCAGATCCAGCTCTCTCAGACTAGAGGGCTGGGAGCTGAGAACTGAAGACAGAGCTTCACAGCTTCTCTCTGAAAGGTCACAGCCACTTAGTCTGAAGAGGAATCAGCAATATAAGAAAGTTAAAGTAGTTTTCTGAATAAAGAAAAACTGGATTTAATCTGGATAGTTCTGTGTGCATTTACAGAGCTTTATTGGAGGCTTTGACCACTGGCAGCAGCCTCAGAAGAGCCTCCTCTGAAACAGAATATTTCTTCAGGTCAAACACGTCCAGGTCGTTTTGTGATGACAGTAAGATGAAAACCAGAGCTGACCACTGAGCAGGAGATAGTTTATCTGTGGAGAGACTTCCTGATCTCAGGGACTGTTGGATCTCCTCCACTAGAGAACGATCATTCAGTTCATTCAGACAGTGGAACAGATTGATGCTTCTCTCTGCAGACAGATTCTCACAAATCTTCTTTTTGATGTACTCAACTGTTTTCTCGTTTGTCTGTGAGCTACTTTCTGTCTGTGTGAACAGGCCTCGTAAAAGATTTTGATTGGACTCTAGAGAAAGACCCAGGAGGAAGCGGAGGAACAAGTCCATGTGTCCATTTGGACTCTGTAAGGCCTTGTCCACGGCACTCTGGTAGAAATGTGCTGATTTGTCCCTGAAAAATTTAGACCACCAGGAGGTTGATTGTACTTCTGACATCAGGTTGACTCCAGAGTTGATGAATGTCAGGTGAACATGAAGAGCAGCCAGAAACTCTTGAACACTCAGATGGACGAAGCAGAACACCTTGTCCTGGTACAGTCCACTCTCCTCTTTAAAGATCTGTGTGAACACTCCTGAGTACACTGAGGCTGCTGTGATATCGATGCCACACTCTGTCAGGTCTGATTCATAGAAGATCAGGTTGCCTTTCTGCAGCTGCTCAAAAGCCAGTTTTCCTAGAGACTCAATCATCTTCCTGGTGTCTGGACTCCAGGGTGGATCTGTTTCACGTTTGTCATGAAACTTGACGTTCGTCCATTTGGACTGAACCACCAGGAAGTGGATGTACATCTCAGTCAGAGTTTTGGGCAGCTCTCCTCCCTCTCTGGTCTTCAACACCTTCTTTAGAACTGCAGCAGTGATCCAGCAGAAGACTGGGATGTGGCACATGATGTGGAGGCTTCGCGATGTCTTGATGTGGGAGATGATTCTGCTGGCCTGCTTCTTGTCTCTTGATCTCTTACTGAAGTACTCCTCCTTCTGTGGGTCAGTGAACCCTCTGACCTCTGTCACCATGTCAACACACTCAACGGGGATCTGATTGGCTGCTGCAGGTCGTGTGGTTATCCAGAGGCGAGCAGAGGGAAGCAATTTCCCCCTGATGAGGTTTGTCAGCAGCACATCCACTGAGGTGGACTCTGTAACATCAGTCAGGATCTCAGTGTTGTGGAAGTCCAGAGGAAGTCGACACTCATCCAGACCGTCAAAGATGAACACAACCGGGAACTCTTCAAACCTGCAAATTCCTGCTTCTTTGATTTCACTAAAGAAGTGATGAACAAGTTCCACCAAGCTGTACTTTTTCTCTTTCAGCACATTCAGCTCCCTGAAAGTGAATGGAAATGTGAACTGGATGTCCTGGTTGGCCTTGCCTTCAGCCCAGTCCAGAGTGAACTTCTGTGTTAAGACTGTTTTCCCAATGCCAGCCACTCCTGTAGTCACCACTGTTCTGATTGGTTCTTCTCTTTCAGGTGGGGTTTTAAATATGTCTTCATATGTGATTGTTGTTTCTGGTCTGTCTGATTTCCAAGATGCTGTTTCAATCTGTCTGACCTCATGTTCATCATTGCCCTCTGCAGTCCCTCCCCCTGCAATGTGGATCTCTGTGAACATCTGATTCAGAAGGGTCTTGTTTCCTGCTTTAGCAATTCCCTCAAACACACACTGGAACGTCTTATGTAATTTGGATTTGACTTTTCGCTGGCACACAGCAAGAATCTCTGAATGAATAAAACAATGAAATCAATGAGGGTTTGTTCTGGTGAATGTGTGCAAATTTCTGTATTCATGAAATCTATTCAGCCCATTTGATGACAAGGTCCTGAATATGTTACTATTGTAAAATGACTTAGTATTCCTCAAAAACAACTGATATGTTGGGTCTCTCAGTCATACATTTATGAAGTTTTCATTGTCCAAATAAACCAGAAGGTACATGACTTATTTACAGAGGGAATTAATATTGCCCAAGCAGTATCTTACAGTGACATCAGTGTGTGCAAATTCTAACCAGCAGAGTAAATAAAAACATTCTGACTTTGTTTCATAATTTTTTGTTCTCTGAGACACTTTAAATGTTGTTTCTCTTGTGGATGTTTGGTAGCTTGTTCTGTTGTTATCAACATAACATATGTAGCTTTGTAGATAAGAGGGATACATTGTAACAAAGCTAATATTTGTTGAAGACTGTGATATAAAAGTTTAATCTTTGTTACATAATTTTTTTTAAATTCATAATGATTATGACTTACCTGCAGGTTCTGAGATGATGTTTGATAAATTCTCCACTAGATCATTTTGATTGATCTTCACTAAAACTATTCTGGTCACTTTAATAGTGTTTATACTGTAGGTCTGGAACATCATATCCACTGTGTTCACCCTGTTTACATTCTCCAGTTTACTCTTTGGGATTGCTGTGAAGTCTTTTAGGACTCCCTGCAGGTACCACTTAAATTTTTCAAAGTCGTCGGCTCCCAAATTTTCTAAAATTCCCAAGACGACTTCTTTAGGCGTCTCCATTTTTTGTCCCTGCAAAAATCCAAAAGATACCAAAAAGAACACTGTCACTTAACAGAACTTTTAGGAGTTTAAAAATACTCTGATTATCAAAACAGACCAGTTTTTTTAGATCATGTTATGATGATATTTGTGTAAACAAATAATAATTCGAGATTCATTCATGGATCATTATATAATGGTAATTATTAAACCAAAAGTAAAGAGTCTGCATTAATTCTATTAGACTTCAGTGTTTTATCAGATTATTTCATGAGTTGTGTGTTTGGGATATGAATAATAAGTGTCAGTAATAAGACATTTATTGTCCTTACACTAACAGATCACCTGAACACAGTGGCTAACTCTTCAACACAAACCCATTTTCACAGTGTGATGAAACTCATCAGCAATCAGCTGAAAAGTGTCACTTACCAAAAGTGTAACCTGGAGGAAACATATCTGTATCACAAGAGGAAGGGAAAGTAAAAAGCTGCTGACACACACACACACACACGCACACACACACACACACACACACACACACACACACACACACACACACACACACACACACACACACAGGAAGTAGTGGGAAAGGGGAAGGGTGTTATCTGAAGGCTGTTTTATGGTTCTGCGGAGGCCCCACGCAGAGCTTTCGCCGTAGCCTACGTAAGTGGCCTGATGTTTATATTTGTGCGCTGGTGTGTGCGTCGAGCCGGCATATGTGTGTGTGGGGAATGTGTGGTAGAGCGAGGGAGAAGTGAGAGAGTGACGGCGATTAGCTTCGGAGCAAGTACTGACTCTAGAGTCATAGTGAGAGAAACAAAGCGTCTCCCCTGTTCTTTCTGACCATGGTGGGAAATCTGTAGCAGGAAAAGTTAACCCTGTCCTTGATTTCATGTTGTTTATGGAGAACCAGGAAATGAGTCGGGGGAGAAATGCAACGCTACCAAGCCACGGCCGAGCGACGTGCATTGCAGCGACGTGTAGTTAATATTTTCGAGAGGAGCACTTCAGGCTATGGCTACGGTGTAGGGTCCGGCGTAGGTTTGTGTTTTCACGTACCTATGTGCGTAGCAACGGCGTAGATTTTGCGCAGAAGTATAAATCAGCCTTAACTGTAAATTTGTGACATGTCTGTCTTCATATGGGAGCTCTTTTTTTAAAATGTGATAAAAACTAGTTACATGTGTCTGCTGTTGTGAATCTGTTAGTTCTGTAACAAACTGAACAAAGACTTGCATCTGTTTTGATTGGTATTATAAATTGAAGGGGGTAATAGCACTAACACACTAACTTGTACTAACACAGTACGTTGACAGTGTGTTTTGGTACTTTTACTGCAGTTCAGAATAATCAGTGGAGACCCCAGATTCATTCATGAGTTGTTTGTTTGGAATATAAATAATGAGCGAGTGTCAGTAACTAACAGATAACCTTCAGTCCTGTCTCACTTTGTCAGCAAAGCTACATTTGAGTTAAATATTGATTTTGAATAAGCTCCATAATGGTTAGCATGGTTAGCTCCCATTGGTAAAAGCAGCTGGTGATCCTAAACACAGTGGCTAACAGCTGACTGTTAGAACAGAGCTAATCTCTTCAACACAAACACATTGTCACAGTTTAATGAAACTAACAGATCAGAAATTAGCTGAAGAGTGTCACTTACCAAAAGTTTAACCTGGAGGAAACATGTCTGCATCACAACATGGGAGGAAGTTAAAGTAAACGGCTGCTGACACACACACACACCCACACCAGGAAGTGGGGGAAAAAGGGGAAGGGTGTAATCTAACTGTAAGTTTGTGACATGCCTGTCTGTATCTGGGAGCTCTTTTCAAAATGTGATTAAAAACTAGTTACATGTGTCTGCTGTTAAACGGTGCACCTGTTAGAATAATAATAAACTCTATTCTATAGCATTTTTCTTAACAAGGTTGCTGTTGTGAATCTGTTCCATTCTGTAACAAACTGAACAAAGACTTGCATCTGTTTTGACTGATAAATTGAAAGGGGGTAATAGCAGTAGATTCAGAACATTTAAAGGGTGCCTGGGTAGCTCACCTGGTGCCCATATATAGAGGTTTACTCCTCAAGGCCACCGGCCACAGGTTTGACTCTGACTTTGTTGCATTTCATTCCCCATCTATCTCCCCTTTTATGACTTCAGCTGTCCTGTCAAATAAAGGCCTAAAATGGCCTTGTTTCTAGACAGAAACTGTTATCTTCATACACACACATGCCAAGGTAGGGGCCTCTCTTCCTCTTCTGTTCTCATAACTTTAACTGTCTTTGCTTTTTTTCTGCTTATCTGTCTGGTACACAGTGCACTTTTATGCCATATATACGGTGGCCGACAGGGGCAAACGCCCTGCAACTTAAGAAAACACATGCAAATTAAGAAAAAAACAGGAAACGCGCTGCAAATACACACAACACAACCAAATACGTAAAAGCGCTGCAAATATAGAAACGATGCAAAAAGAAAAGCACACAAACCCCGAAAAAAGAAGCGATGCATAAAGAAAGAGAGAGCCGGTACACGTTCATTCTCAGAACGGTGTGCAACTGCTTTGAGATCATAGATTGTAAATACTAAGTATACAGTTGATACTCAATCAGCAGGGACGTGTCTGTAAACTCGTGGTAATAAAACATTTAAAACTGCAACAGCGTTCAACGTTGATGTTTGTTTAAGCCATATTACATGAGAGGGTTTAACTCGGTCGAATATCAAGCTGTGGAGAACTTCCGTTGTGTAATCTGGATGCAGCGTTTGTTTTTTTTGTTGCATTTGTTTTTGGGGTTCTGTGCTTTTCTTTTTTCATTGTTTCTATATTTGCAGCGCGTTTATGTTATTTGGTTGTGTTGTGTGTATTTGCAGCGTGTTTGCTGAATGCTGCGCATGTGTTGTCAAATTAATGAAGTTGTTTTCTTAATTTGCTTGTGTTTTGTCTATTTGCGTGTGGTTTCTTAAGTTGCAGGGTGTTTGCCCTTGTCGGCCACCGTACAAATAAGGCTTAACCTTCTGTGCATCAGAGTTCACGCTGGAGTACAGCCACTTCCTCAATGATTGCACACAGCCCTTTTGCAACGAGCACAATGCAACTTTAACTGTCATCAACTTTTTAACTGCCAATATTTCTACACATTTAACCTGTGCTAGGGTTACGATTTTTTCTTTTTTTCTTCTGATATGATCTGACTCACATTCAACTTGACACGAAAACTATTTCCATTTGCCTATTTGTCGTACATCAAGATGTACATTTTTTTATCCGATATACTGCACAAGAGCCTTTCGGAAGCCATTGTACTTGATGTAACACACACCTGTTGTTATTGTCCTGTATCTTTAGATGAAAACAAGTGCAGAGTTCATGGCCAATGGTCTTCTGTGTCACTGCAGTAAGAAAAAAACTCCATGGAAATATGTGAATCCTACCAGAACTTAATGATGCTCAAACGCTAACATATTACGTCAACCAGGTAAAGGTCAGTGACAACTTTATTTCCTCTACAGGCCAAAGATCTTAAACATGTATTACATTGTTTGTGCTACAGTGATATGTATGGTGAACAGAGAGCTGGCAGTGGGGACTCGTCATGTGTGATTTTGTCATGTTTACTGTATCGTTTGACAGTAATGAGTCCCGGCAGATCTTCTTTCTGTGTCAGTGCCATCAACAACAGCAGCAGTTATTTCCATCTGTACCACAACACAAGGCCAGACCCCAGAGGTGTCTGTGGACACTTGGACACTCTGGAGGCTCCAACCAGTTTCACTAACAGGCCAATTAGCACACTCTGCATCATGGGAGGACACTCTGCCGTCGCGATGGTTACTGCTGGAAATAGAGCAGTGTTCCTGTGGAGTCTGGTTTAGTTTCGGCCCTTTGACCTCCGACTGGACCTCAGATCCAAAGAAGGGTTGCACATTTGGGAAAAATGTGTTTGGACTCGTATTGAAATAATAAATCAATAATAAACTTTACATCATGAAAAGTTAAACTGCTGTTTCAGTATAACAAATGAGTGCCAATTAAAGAATGTATTATATTCTAATATCAATTAATATAGTACATCTAGTTTGGTACATCTGGTACTGAGCATATTAATGTTGAACATTTATTTGGAAATATTCAATAAATAACCAAAAACATGTTCATCTGTGTGTTTTAACATCACAAAGTTAAGATATGCACTCTTTCATTAGAAATAAAATAATTCCTCCAATAGATGAGCATGTTTACAGTGAAAAAAACTAAAATAAAAAATCTTTCATTAATCATCATCAGGGTCAAATGTTCAATTAAACGTGATTTTAGGTAACATTGTCCAGCCCTATAGCTCTGTTCTACATTCTTTTACCATAGATAAGACTTTTACATAAGCTACGTATTTTAGTCATTTGCAGTCCATACATTAAAGGGTTAAAGATCGGTTGGCAGGTCAGAAAGTATAATGACAAAAAAATGCGCAACATCATGGGTACACTGCTCATATCAAACCTGCTCTGTACTATTTCAAAGAAACACCCAAAAGAAAAGTTGATCAGAGAAGCGAGGTGAGGTGTGCAGGTACTGACAGCTTTCTGTCTGGTCTGTTTAGAACCAGAATAACACACTTTAAGGATCCTCATGTAGGAGTAAAGAATGAGAATTATAAGACCAAATAATACTGTAAACATATACCCAAGTCCATATATGTTATTGACGGTTGTGTCGAAGCATGCCAGTTTAACGATTGAGTAGTTGTCACAGTACACTTTTTGAATTGTGTTCCCACACAGCTGTAAGATGACACTCAGAGACATCATGACCACAATGTGAAGTACACAGAATAACCATACGGAGGCAATAAGCACAGCAACCTTATTAGATGTCATACGAGTGTTATATTGCAGAGGATAACAGATAGCAAGATATCTGTCATAAGACATGACTCCTAAGGTAAACAATTCTACATTTGCATAGACATTCACAGAAAAAATCTGCAGGAAACAAAGAGAAGGAGAAACAGTGTGAATGTCAGAGAGGATCTGAACCAGAAGGAATGGAAACAACCCTGTACTACCAAACAGTTCATTTACAAACAGGCTGCACAGAAAAAGGTACATAGGTTCATGTAAGCTCCTGTTCATACAGATAACCACAATCAGCAAAAGATTGGCACAAACTATTAACATATATAAAGACATAACAATCATGAAATATAAATACTTGAAAACCCCGGTGTCAAAGTAGGCAACAAGTTTGAAATATGAAACCTGTGTAGAGTTGATCATGATTATTCTTTTGGTTGTTAAAGCGATTGTTTACAGTGTTTAACGGATAAACATATAACAGAAATGATGCAACATTTTCTGGCAGCTTTTTGTGAAAGAAAAAACATAAATAATATAAAAACACACCTCAGTGTAACACAGGTTGAGACACTGGATAAATCTAACGTTGATCTGCTCACCTTCTTTATTCCGACTGTGACCCCCTCCCAACTGAGTGGAGACTCTGATTCTCCTTCTTTTATTCTTTTCAAGTCAGGGGGACACACCCAGCAGAGAGCAGTCTGATGTCATCATCAAATCACACCTTGATTGTCTTTGTTGATTGAAACTATTAAAAAACTATTCAAATTATTATCCTAGAGGCGCCTGGGTAGCTCGCCTGGTTGAGCGTGCACTCCATGTACAGAGGCTCAGTCCTTGCCGCAGCAGCTGCGGGTTCAATTCCGGCCTGTGGCCTTTTGCTGCAGGCCATTTCCCCCCTTTACTGTCTTCAGCTGTCCTATGCAATAAAGGCGTAAAATGGCTTAAATTCTTTCTTATGGTGGCGATCTCTAGCTCACCAAGTGGAGTGTGGGTCCTTTGCAGGGTCCCGGGGTCGAGTCCGACCAGTGTTGGGGAAGTTACTTTTAAAAAGTAGTGTTTGCTCATTACTCGTTACTTCTTAAAAAAGTAATCCGTTACTTTACTTAGTTACCCCCTATGGAAAGTAACTTTTTACTTTACTCATTACTTTCACGTTACTTTTAAAAGCAGGCGTCTCTGGCAGAGACTGAAGTTTATTATACAAAATCTATCTTTGACCATAAAGCCAATCTCTGGTTTATCAGTGAAGTGTCTGAACTCCACTGCAGACTGGATTCTCTCCTCACAGAGTGACGGCTGATTCATTATGAACGAGTCCAGCGCGGGTTGAATGCACATCAGCAGGTCATCGGTGTTACACGGTGTTAGTGTATGTAATGTCTGTATCGACTTGCACCGGTTGCGCAGCCACGATGGTCCGTGCATTGTTGTAGACACATGCAGCCTCTTTTCTGGAAATCCTTGCGTGTCCGTGTGACTGACAAGTCCACAGCGGTCCGCTACATGTAGCCTATGTATGAGCCCATCTCCACCGCATCCATCTGTGAGGATTTCAGCTTTGTGTCTGCCTGGCATGCTCTGTTTGTAGGACGGCCAATTTAACACCAGTGCTCAACGATGTAGTGGCATGTGTCACGTAGCTCTCTGCTCAGAGCGCCATCCAGCAAAAAGCCACTAAGATTAAAATGCTCTCTAAAGTTAGCGTCGGCTGCTTCTTGCTTGCCATGATTGCTGTGCTACCTGCCTCTGTCACGTACCGTGTGGAGCTTGTGAGCGTGCAGCTGAGAAGGCAGTGTCGCTGTCACATCTGTCCCTGGGAAAAGTAACATTGCGCTGAATTGAAAAAGGAACTACTACTTTTTACCTAAGAAAGTAGTTACGTTACTTTGTAACGCGTTACACACAACACTGAGTCCGACCTTCTGCCCTTTGCTGCATGTCATCCCTTCTCTCTCTCTCCCCCCCTTTCTGGTCCATCTACTATTATGACTATGTAATGAATAAAAAATAAAAATTTCTTTTTCCATTTAAATGAATTCTTCCGTAACAATCATAAATACATGTTTTGTGTGTTTACTGTTACAGTTTACTCCTTTTGGTGTGACTTGGATGTTACATGATAATACAGGAACTTTTGAGGTCAGAGTTTTGCTTTATGCTCTTGTCCGTGAAGTGTCCCCAAGCTCTGGCACAAATCAGTCCGTTGTCGGGAAAGAAAACAAATGTCTTGTGCGGTGCTAACTAGCTAAAGTTAGCTGAGTCGATGAGCTAACGTTAGCTTGTTAATGTCTCTCAGGTCTGCTGACTTATTTATTATGCAGATTTTTTGTCTCCATTACGACTTGCATGACATTACGGAAGAAATCAAGGTTTCCCCCAGGGTGGAGGGGGGCCATTACAACTGGGCCGACTGCACTGGGCTGAGCCCGGCAGCCACCCCTGCCACTGGGCTGGTGATTTTTTTTCTTAGTTTTTTATCATTATCCCCAATTATCAGCATTTCCGTCCTTAGCCACCCATCCCATCTCTCCGTGGGACAAAAGGAATATTGTAGAACCACTCAAGGTTTCTGCCTAATAGGAAGTTTTTCCTCGCCACTGTCGCACTAAATGCTTGCTCTTGGGGGAATTACTGGAATTGTTGGGTTTTTGTAAATTATAGAGTGTGGTCTTCCTACTCTATCTGTAAAGTGTCCTGAGATAACTCTTGTTATGATTTGATACTATAAATAAAATTGAATTGAATTGAATTGAAGCAGACCCTGTTTTAGACTGCTTTGAATGAGGGGCGGGGGAAAAATATGTTGGTTGGGTACAAGTCTATTACAGTGTAAACATTTTAATTAGTTTTAATGTTAGTTTAGATTTGACTTTTGGATTTTAGTTTTTAGAGTGTGTTTGTCAGTTTTAACCAACCTTAATATGATTTTATGATTGTATGAAATAACTAACAATATCCATTTTATTTCAGTTGCTGGACAGGTACTGCACTACTTTTATCTGATCCTGGCCCACGTCCCTGATGTGAAAGCCCCCTTTCTGCATTAAATTCCAAAATATTTGAAATTTGTTTTGCTTCACAAAGATAAAAATGTTTTCAACATTTTTTGGTGCATAGAAATGAATCGGAATGAAGGAAATTATGTGATCTTAATTTGAATGAGACGATATTGATTCATAAAATTCCAAGATCGATCTTTTAAGAGGCTCTGTTTTAAAGCTAGAGTGAAGATGTTGGTATAATATCAAGCTAGACAATCTAAGGAATCCATTTCATGCTAAATAACGCTCCAAAAACTGCCATGGTCATTTTTACAGCTATGTTACTCTTTATTGTTTTGACTGCTGTAGTGTGTTCATGGTAAATAAAAAGTACATTAATGTAACTGCTTTGGGGTCAATTCTTAACGTCAACATGATTGTTTTTAATAATGCACCAGGTTAGAGGGTTCCTTGTAGAACTTACAGCATTATTTTTCTGAGAATCTTTTTTTTTTACAGTTCACATTTTATTTTTGAAGGCAGTTTGAGGCAGTTCTGTAAATAACATCACTGAAATCGAGAATTGGTAAAATTGTCATTTTCACCATAGCGAATTTGGCAGCGTGAGCGAAGGAGGCCCTGTTGCAGAATAGAAGTCCGATCCTGGTCCAGATTGTCTAGCCCAGCTGATTTGTAAGGGTCCAGATTTTGCAACTCCCTCAGCACATCCGCAGTCAGGACTGGGGTGAAAGAGAAGTGTGGTCGGGGGTGTGGACGTGTAGTTGCGTGGATTGTGAGACAGTTTACTGGGGGTCCGGCCACCAGATGGAAAGCATGACCGGCTTCAGGGAAGTGCTTATTAAAGTTTTCTAATATTGTAAGCTTGTCGGTAGCGATAGTATTACCTGATTTCAAAGCCGTGGGCAGCTGGGAGGAGGTGTTCTTGTTCTCCATAGTTTTTACAGTGTCCCAGAACATTTTTGAGTTGGTACTGCAAGAGCCAAATTTCAATTTGAAGTAGCGAGTCTTAGCTACCTGAACTGCCTGAGTGTACCAGTTCCTGGATTCTTTAAAGAGTTGCATATTTTGGGGGTTGCTTGAGGATAATGCGGTTTGCCACATGATATTTTTATGTTTGTATGTTTGGCAGTCAACTCTGGGGTGAACCAGGGGCTATATCTACTTTTAGTTCTGAACTTTTTAAATGGGGCATGCTTATTTAGGACAGAGAGGAAATCAGGTTTTGAATGACATCCAGACATCTTCCATTGTCGGAATGAGGTTAATGCTCTCCCAGGCTACAAGGTTCAGGTCAGTCAGAAATGCTTGTTCACAGAAGTGTTTTAGACAGCGTCTGACAGAGATAAGTTGTGGACGTTTGACCTAATCATTTGTCAATATTAATAGGCCTAATATAGTTATGCTTTTTTATATATAGAAATGTTCATAAAAAAAGCTGCAATATAATGTGATTCACAAAAGATGACAAATACACATTAAAAGACAGATGAAAAATAGGACTGTTAAAACCGAGACTGTCCTCTGAAAAACGACCCCATTGGTCATTTTTACGACCCATATTTACATTTAGTGGTAGGTAGCGCCGCCCTCTAGTGCTGTAGTAGTTATGGCGGGAGCAAAGCAGGAAGTCATCGAGTCAGCCCCCCCTGGCTTCAGTTTTGTGAATGAGAATAGAGTTAATAAGAGAGGAGGTGGGGTCGCTATTTTGTTCAAAAACTCATTCCTATGTATGCAAATATCCGTTGGAAATTTTGCTTCCTTTGAGTATGTGGCTCTGCAGCTAAGGTCCACTGCTAGAGCTATACTTCTAAATATCTACAGACCACCTAAGTACTGTGCAGCCTTTTTTGATGACTTTGCTGAACTGCTGTCTATGATCTGTGTTGACTTTAACTGTGTAATTGTGGCTGGTGATTTCAACATTCATGTCGACAACCCTGAGGATAGCGATAACTGTACAGTATCTTTGATAATTATGGGTTAACTCAACATGTGACTACGGCCACACACAACAAGGGTCACATCTTGGACTTATCTCTAAAGGTCTGAACATTACCAAAGTTGCGGTGAAAGATGTTGCTCTCTCTGATCATTCCTGTGTGTTTTTTAACAGCTCTGTTGAATCTGTGAAAAAAATTGTTCAAACAGAGGTAATTAGAAAACGATACATCACTGAAAGCAAGAGTGAAAAATTCTTTCAGCTTTTCTCCTCCACACCGCCCCCTCTGGAGCCTCAGTAACTGAGCTTGTAGATAATTTCAATTGTAGAATATCAACTATTATTGACACCATTGCTCCCGTTAAAGTCAAAACTATCTCTAGCAAGAGAAAATCTCCATGGAGAAATGTCGCACCTGTAAGATCCGAAAAAAGAGTGTCGAAAAGCTGAATGCAGGTGGCGTAAAACCAATCTCCAGGTCCATTATGATAACTATAAAGAGAGACTTCACATTTATAATTTGGAACTGAGGAATGCAAGGCGATCATTTTTCTCTGAGATTATTGCTAAAAACACTAATAATTCACATGTTCTGTTTGCTACTGTTGATCGGTTAATTAACAAACTTTCTGGTACCAGTAGCATCTGAACTTTTATCTACCAAAGCCTGCAATGACTTTGCCATCTTCAGTAAAAAAAATCCTGAAAATTAGACTAGCAGTCAGTGCCTCCATATCAGGTGCAGGATATGTGTTGTCTCAGTGTCCAAGCAAAACAAGTTCCCATGACACAATTTCAAAGATTAACCAAGATAACCTGGAGGATATTATACAAAATTTGAAAACCTCTTCCTGTTGTCTTGATATTTTACCAACTGGCTTTTTCAAAAATGTTTCGAATTGTTTGGCCTCAGATCTATTACAGATTGTAAACATGTCTCTTCAAGCAGATATCTTCCCACAGGTCTTAAAAACTGCAGTAATCAAGCGACTCTTAAAAAAGAATAACCTTGATACGTCACTAATGGACAACTACAGACTGATATCAAACCTCCCATTTTTAAGTAAAATTATTGAAAAAGCATTTTTTTTTTTTTTTTTAAATAAACCTTTTATTGTCCCGAAACAATATTTTTGATGCCTTACAGTTGGGTTTCCGACCACATCACAGCACTGAGACAGCTCTTCTGAAAATCCTTAATGACATCCACTTAAACACAGATAGTGGCAGAACTACAGTCTTAGTATTACTAGATCTCAGTGCTGCATTTGATATGGTTGACCACGACATATTACTAAACAGACTGGAAAACTGGGTAGGCCTTTCTGGTAGATTTCAAAATACTCCTGCTAGTTTATAAATCATTAAACGGTTTAGGACCTATTTACCTATCGAATATGCTACTAAACTATGAGCCGCAGAGACCTTTAAGGTCATCAGGGACAGGTCTGCTTGCCATCCCCAGATTCGGAACAAAAAAGGGAGGGGCTGCATTCAGTTTCTATGGTCCACATATCTGGAACAAACCTCCAGTAAACTGTAGGTCGGCACCTAATCTCAGCTCTTTTAAATCAAGGCTGAAGACCTTTCTTTTTAACACTGTGTTAACTGTATTAATTTTTTAAGTTTTATGTAAAGCACTTTGAATTGCATTGCTGTTGAATTGTGCTATACAAATAAAATTGCCTTGCCTTTACCTTGCCTAATATAATCAAAAAGTGTGATATAGGTAGTGATGATGTAATTACGGGCAATTTGTAATCGATTAACACAAAATTTTTTAAATTATTTTGTCTACATAAAAACTTCTTAGATGCAACAATTTATTACCTTTTTCTAACTTCAAATTATGTCCCCAAAGAAAAAAAACCTTTGTCAACATCTGTTTTATCTAAAAAGATAACATTCTCTGTGTTTTCATCTCATTTCACTTTTATTGGTGCAAAATGGGATTGATAAGCAGACAAACTCACGAAAAATGAATGTCAAATATTGTAAAAAGATAACATGGGAAATTGACAGAATAATAGATCAATACTTGCCGTCCGTGTATTGCTACAGTATTGCCGCAGAAAATATCGTGATACTATGGTGTATAAATATTTTTCCCCACCCCTAGCATTAACAATAATACATTTCATTTATATAGCGCTTTTCAAGTTACTCAAAGACAATTTACAACAAAGAACATTAAATATTTCTCCACCGGTTCTTACAACATAACTCAGTTTCTCACTGATGGTCGTTATTTCTAGTTTCTACATCATTTTCCTATAAAAATGTATTCACATTTAACCAAAGATAAGACTTTTACATAAGCTACGTATTTTAGACATTTGCAGTCCATACATTAAAGGGTTGAAGATCGGTTGACAGGTCAGAAAGTATAATGACAAAAAAATGCGCAACATCATGGGTACACTGCTCATATCAAACCTGCTCTGTACTATTTCAAAGAAACACCCAAAGGAAAAGTTGAGGAGAGAAGCGAGGTGAGGTGTGCAGGTACTGACAGCTTTCTGTCTGGTCTGTTTAGAACCAGAATAACACACTTTAAGAATCATCATGTACGTGTAAAGGATTAAAATGAGAACACCAAAGATTACAAGACAAGTGTTAATGAGTCCATAAATGTTATTGACTCTGGTGTCAGAGCAGGCCAGTTTGACAATAGAGTAGTTATCACAGTAAACTTTGTTAATGATGTTCCCACACAGCTGTAAAGGAGCACTTAAAGATAACAAGACAGCATCTCCAACAAATGGGTATAACCATGTTAGAGCAATAAGCACGGTAACCTTGTAAGATGTCATACGTGTGTTATACTGCAGAGGATAACAGATAGCAAGATATCTGTCATAAGACATGATGGATAAATTAATAAATTGTATATTTGCATAATTATACACACAATAAATCTGCAGGAAACAGAAGGGAGCAGAAACAGTGTGAATGTCAGAGAGGATCTGAACCAGAAGGAATGGAAACAACCCTGTACTACCAAACAGTTCATTTACAAACAGGCTGCACAGAAAAAGGTACATAGGTTCATGTAAGCTTCTGTTCTTACAGATAACCACAATCAGCAAAACATTGGCACACACTATTACAGCATAAAAACACATAATGATCAGAAAAAATAAGTATTTAAAGAGCCCAATATCAAAGTATGCACCAAAAGTGAAATATGAAACCTGTGTAGAGTTTATCATGATCATTTGTTTGGTTCACAACACAATATTTCAAGTTTGCACATGATGAACAATTGACAATGTTACATTTTGTAGGAGATGCTCAGAAATCAAACTATTTTAAATGTCACATTTATGCTTATCCTGGACTCCCTGCAGTAACACACAAGCAGTATTCAGCCTGCAGACAGTAAAGACATCAATTCTTACAAAAATACAGACTCTTCAAACTTACCATTTACCTTATTCAAAGTCAATATAATGTTTAGGTTAGAAATGACAGATCCGACAGTTTATGACATTGCGTGAATCATCTTACCTTCAGCTGCAGTCACACTGTCACTGCTTTAAAACTGAGATGAAACTCTGTGTCTGCTTCTTTTAAACTCTTCAAGTCAGAGGGTGTGCACATCAGCAGTCTGGCCTCATTACCATGTGACACATCTAACTGATGTCTGAACATCTACTCTGACCATGTTAAAAAACATTGGTCAGTAAAATAAAAAATAAGCAAACACTGATTGTTAAAACCAAGACTGTTTCCTCTGAAAAACGACCCCATTGGTCGTTTTTACAATCAGTTTTTACAACCCGTATTTACATTTATTGGCAGGTAGCGCCGCCCTCTAGTGCTGTAGTAGCTATGGCGGGAGCAAAGCAGGAAGTCATGTAACCTGGTATTAAGACCAAGCAGCAATTTCCGTGCCAAGAAGTAATGCCAATGCATAACTACCTTAAAGCTGCATTCTATCTAATTTCCTTCAGGGTTGAATCCACTGGCTCCAAAAAGAAATCAGTTTCTATAGAAGTCTATGAGAAAAAGAGCCTCGTTCTCACTTGATATATCACCTCAGTACTGGTTTTCATAATGACTTCATAGTCTCCATTGCTAGCGTTGTTTGCATTTCTTTTAACCAATCTGAATCGTTATGGTCCGGACACAGTGACAATGCCTCTTCGAAATAGTCTCGGGAAGTAAAAAGTGGGCAGTCAGTGTAGAGGTTCAGATTCAGGCTTAGCGCAATAAACCAAGTGAGGTCATTTTCCAGTGGGAAAGAATGAGCATAAAGGTTTTGATTCATGGCTCCCCAAATGGCAGGCAAGGTCAGAGGCCTTATCATGTTGAGCTAGAGCTAAAGAAGAGTGTTGACAATACCAACGAAATATACAATAGTTGGGCTCATCTGTATGCACAGGGCCGTTTCTGGAACCAAGCCGCTAGATCAGGCCTTGAGTTACACAGAGTCAGAGATGCCTGGAAAGTGCAGGTATTCTCTCAAGGCCCTGGAAGACCACCGCTATGTTAGATTAGAGAACAAGTTGGTCACCTCTATGCCCCTGCACATCACTGAAAGGAAACTGAGGTGCTTTGCTAATAGACCTCTGCAGGGCCGTGCAGAGACCTTTTGAGTGGCAGGGGCTCAAATTCAAAAAAGGGCATATGGAAGAAGATTTGCTAACAATATACAGTATGTCATCTTTATTTTAAAAACTGTATATTTTAACAACTGTATATTTTAACATAATACTAAATCCACAATACTGTACACCTCAAAATGAAATATGGAGCCTTCGACTACATTCACACAAATATATCCAAAAAATGCAACCGTTGTCCAAGCAAAATGTCAAGCAGAAAAGTTTGAGCACAAGCAGAGCAAATTCAAGCGCGAGCAGTGACTATTTGGGTGTGAGAGCAAGGTTTTGAGGGAAATAATTACAAAATCTGAACGTAATATCAGTGAGAAATGCTCTCAAATTGAAAGAATGTGCTCATGAATAAAGATAGTAATATAACTCCATACCTCGCTAGCTTCCCCAGTCACTCACAGCTAAGCTAACTGGCTAATCTTGAGCGTGGCCTAGCCTAGCTCACCCCCCTCCTCTTTCACACACACACACACACACACACACACACACACACACACACACACACACACACACACACACACACACACACAGAGACACAGAGTGTCTCACCACAGGCTGGTTTGTTTCTGCTTTTGGTTGTAGTTTTGTAGAAGGGTATATAGGTTTGATGATTGAAGAATTATTGATTGGCCATTGATAATTTTGAAGTTAATGAATTCTACTATACTTTAAATAGCAGTTGTCTGTGATTATTTTGTGTATTTGTTGTAATAACATGCTGGTTGAACAGGCAGTGCTCGAATTCACTCTTTCTTTTGTTCCTTTAGAATGAACCAGATAAATGAACCAAGTTAATTAAGATCTGTATTTTAAATGAGACTGTTTCACAGTTCAGTTCTTGGCCCCTGAGTTCAGGGTGATGCCACGTTTTAATTGTTTGTCAATTTGGTGAAGTTATTAATACGCATATTCATAACTATTAATATTGATAAAAACATCTTTGATAATTTGCCAATAATTGAATCTGTACACCTACGAATTCCAAACAATATTAATATAATCAAAAAGTGTGATATAGTGATGATGTAATTACGGGCAATTTGTAATTGATTAACACAAAATTACTCAGATTCTGTTTTAATATTTGCAATTTATTTTATCTACATAAAAACTTCTAAGATGCAAAAATTTGGTAAAGTCAGTGTTGTGATGTGATGGGGCTTTAGGTAGGGGTGGGAATAACAAGAGGTCTATTGCAATTTATTACCTTTTTCCAACTTCAAATTATGTCCCCAAAGAAAAAAACTTTGTCAACATCTGTTTTATCTAAAAAGATAACATTCTCTGTTTGTTCATCTCGTTTCACTTTTATTGGTGCAAAATGGGATTATTAAGAAGACAAACTGACGAAAAATAAATGTCAAATGTAAATAAGATACATGTGCAATTGATAGAATAATAGATCTGTCCGTGTAGGGCTACAGTAATACCACAGAAAATATCGTGATACTATGGTGTATAAATATTTTTGCCCTACCCCTAGCATTAACAATAATAATACATTTTATTTATATAGCGCTTTTCAAGTTACTCAAAGACAATTTACAACAAAGCACATTAAACATTTCTCCACCGGTTCTTACAACATAACTCAGTTTCTCACAGTTATTTCTAGTTTCTACTTCATTTTCCTATAAAAATTGATTCACTCTTTAATATCAGTTTACATTTAACCATAGATAAGACTTTTACATAAACTACGTAATTTAGACATTTGCAGTCCATACATTAAAGGGTTGAAGATTGGTTGGCAGGTCAGAAAGTATAATGACAAAAAAATGCGCAACATCATGGGTACACTGCTCATATCAAACCTGCTCTGTACTATTTCAAAGAAACACCCAAAAGAAAAGTTAATCAGAGAAGCGAGGTGAGGTGTACAGGTACTGACAGCTTTCTGTCTGGTCTGTTTAGAACCAGAATAACACACTTTAAGAATCCTCACGTAGGAGTAAAGAATGAGAACTATAAGACCAAAAAATAGAGTAAACATATACACAAGTCCATATATGTTATTGACGGTTGTGTCGAAGCATGCCAGTTTAACGATTGGGTAGTTGTCACAGTACACTTTTTGAATTGTGTTCCCACACAGCTGTAAGGTGACACTCAGAGATATCACAACAACAATGTGAAGTACACAGAATAACCATACGGATGCAACAAGCACGGCAACCTTATTAGATGTCATACGAGTGTTATATTGCAGAGGATAACAGATAGCAAGATATCTGTCATAAGACATGATGGCTAAGGTAAACAATTCTACATTTGCATAGACATGCACAGAAAAAATCTGCAGGAAACAAAAGGAAGGAGAAACAGTGTGAATGTCAGAGAGGATCTGAACCAGAAGGAATGGAAACAACCCTGTACTACCAAACAGTTCATTTACAAACAGGCTGCACAGAAAAAGGTACATAGGTTCATGTAAGCTCCTGTTCATACAGATAACCACAATCAGCAAAAGATTGGCACAAACTATTAACATATATAAAGACATAACAATCATGAAATATAAATACTTGAAAACCCCGGTGTCAAAGTAGGCAACAAGTTTGAAATATGAAACCTGTGTAGAGTTGATCATGATTATTCTTTTGGTTGTTAAAGCGATTGTTTACAGTGTTTAACGGATAAACATATAACAGAAATGATGCAACATTTTCTGGCAGCTTTTTGTGAAAGAAAAAACAATAATATAAAAACACACCTCAGTGTAAGACAGGTTGAGACACTGGATAAATCTAACATTGATCAACTCACCTTCTATAGTCACACTGTGACCCCTCCCAACTGAGCGGAGACACTGATTCTCCTTCTTTTATTCTTTTCGAGTCAGGGGGACACACCCAGCAGAGAGCAGTCTGACGTCATCACCAAATCACACCTTGATTGTCTGTATTGTTTGAAACCATGGGCGATTTTAGACCCTTTTTAGGGGGCTTAAACGCCCCTAAATTTCATCTCAGCCCCCCCAAAAATAACAATAATAAAAAACTATTTCTTTTTAAATCAAATTTGATGTTTCAAGTTAGAGTTTTCGAAATTGTCTGTTAGTGACAGAGGGCAAACAATTACAGGTTCAAAGGGCTTAAAGCACTTGTAACCCCGTCAAGGAAATGGTTAACAGAAACGTAGTGTTGGCCAATCGGAGGTGGTTGTGCCAGACTCCTGCCTTTGGCTGAGTGTCTATCTAATCCGTCACAGGGAGAGCAGTAGTGCAGTTGTGAAGTTTATCGTTGGTAGTCCCCAGAGAAGAAGTTGGTAATTTCATGGCACAGATTAGAACCCAAATTGAAACGTAAGCTACTAAATTAGCTGAATGTTAGAACATTGGGTCAAATTGGTCGTTATTACTGTGACTTATAAAGTGTCAGGTTTAGGTAAAAATGTTAGCTGACGTTGTTGTTCCGTAGCTAGCTCAGAGATTATCGGCTAATGAAATTACTGATTTAGCATGGGGGGGGGGTTTAACACTTTCGCAAGGCACTGTATCCGTGTCACATTCTCATTAGGGGCTGAGCCCCCCTAAAGGTCTGATCCTAGAACCGACCCTGTTTGAAACTATTACAATTATTATCCTAGGGTCGTCTGGGTAGCTCGCCTGGTTGAGCGTGCGCCCCATGCACAGAGACTCAGTCCTTGCCGCAGCAGTTGCGGGTTCAATTCCAACCTGCGGCCTTTTGCTGCATGCCATTTTCCTCCCCCCTTTTTCTTCAGCTGTCCTATGCAATAAAGGCATAAATGGCTCCAAATTTTGTACACAAAGTTCTTAAATTTTTTCTTATGGGGGCGATCTCTAGCTCACCAAGTGGAGTGTGGGTCCTTTGCAGGGTCCCGGGGTCGAGTCTGACCTACTGCCCTTTGCTGCATGTCATCGCTTCTCTCTCTCTCTCTCTCTCTCTCTCTCTCTCTCTCTCTCTCTCTCTCTCTCTCTCCCCCCTTTCTGGTCCATCTACTATTATGACTATGTAACAGAGATGGGGACTTGAGTCTGAGACTCGGACTCAAGTCACACAAACAGCTGACTTCAGACTTGACTTGCGACTCGACTCAAAAGACTACACACTTGACTCGGACTCGAGCTTCCAGACTCGTCAACAACCTGTTTTCATACAATTATTGGTTTTTAATTCTAAATTTATTCATGTATTTCGTTTTTCTTTTATTGCCGCATATACGGGGAAACATATGACGATCTGTATGTCCCCTGCCCTTTGCCATAATGTGCAACGTAACGCATGTGCCTATGTGCGCACACTCACATATCAAAAAATGCATTGCCGATGGCGACACCATGTCCTCCGGGAGTTGTGCCTTTTGTCATTAGTTTTGCTTTCAATAACTTTGTAAACAGTGGCAATAAGCGGACAGCTACATGCAAAGTGTGTGGCACCAAGATAAATGATACCGGATCAACAACGTCGGACTTCATCAGGCGTCTAAAAACGCACCCAGATAGGTCAGTCACTCACACACTAATGTGAAAAGAGACATTACATTTAGCATATATCGTCACAGGTAACAAGCTAACCATCACAAAGTGTTGTGCTAATGCTTTGAACATGCAAATTGTATCTTTATAGTTGTATCCATATGATGTGACATCCATCCATCCATCTTCTTCCGCTTATCCGGTAACGGGTCGCGGGGGAAGCAGCTCCAGCAGGGGACCCCAAACTTCCCTTTCCCGAGCCACATTAACCAGCTCTGACTGGGGGATCCCGAGGCGTTCCCAGGCCAGGTTGGAGATATAATCCCTCCACCTAGTCCTGGGTCTTCCCCGAGGCCTCCTCCCAACTGGACGTGCCTGGAACACCTCCCTAGGTAGGCGCCCAGGGGGCATCCTTACCAGATGCCTGAACCACCTCAACTGGCTCCTTTCGACGCGAAGGAGCAGCGGCTCTACTCCGAGCTCCTCACGGATGACTGAGCTTCTCACCCTATCTCTAAGGGAGACGCCAGCCACCCTCCTGAGGAAACCCATTTTGGCCGCTTGTACCCTGGATCTTGTTCTTTCGGTCATGATGTGACAGACTTAGGTTAATATTTCACCAGGTCCGAGGGCTAGAGGGATGTGTTAAGTAGACCCCATAAAGTTATCCTTCAACTGATTTTGATACTGTACTGTATGGATGGTAGCTACAGGACATGCTATGATACTGGACTGTATGGATGGTAGCTACAGGACATGCTTTGAAATTGTAAGATTTAACAATACAGTGTTAGGGACAGATCAGATGGCCAGAGACGAGACTTGAATTGGACTTGTGGCAAAAGACTTGAGACTTGACTTGAACTTGCCCCTCAAAGACTTGAGACTTGACTTGGACTTGGAAAAAATGACTTGTGAACATCTCTGCTATGTAATGAATAAAAAATTGAACCTGGCAGCCGCCCCTGCCACGTGGCTGTTGATTGTTTTTCTTGTTTTTTACCATTATCCCCAATTATCAGCATTTCCTTTCCTTAGCCACCCATCCCATCTATCCGTGGGACAAAAGGAATATTGTAGAACACTTCGGAAGGACTTTTGGGAGGACAGCTACAGTTCAGATCAGGACACTTTTTTAAATTAAATACCCCATTAAAAACAGTGAATTTGCGTCTATTCACGTCTTTGCATTGACTTAGCACTACTCAAAAAATTCGCTCTGCGTTTGGTGTGAACACAGCATTCAACACAACCAGTTTACCCCGCAGCATTTGTGTGCATGTTGTGGGAATTATGTCCAAAATAAGGCCCTAAGGCCAGTCTAATCTGGCTCCAGTTAATTAATTTCCGCGCGTTCTTTATATCGTACTTAAGTTTACCAAAACACAAGGATCTATCTGAGACGAAGAGTTCAGTTAAGCTAAGTTTACTCAGTCCAGCATAAAAGTTACAACACAGCTGTGGGTTCATAAAAACAGAGTCTAAGTTTCCCTTGCAACAGACATGAAGTCACCAGGATCTCGGTTCGAATAATCTCCGATCTATTTTCTCCCTTAAGCTTTTATCCTCCCATCTCGTAACTTTAACTGCCTTTCCTGTTTTTCTGCTTATCTGTCTGGTACACAATGCATTTTTATGCCATAAGTCTTAACCTATAGTTAAAGGCTTAAGCTTAACCTTCTTGTGCATCAGAGTTCACCCGGAGTACTTTTAACCACTTCCTCAATGACTGCACACAGCTCTTTTGTAACAAACGCAAATACAACTTTAACTGCTAATATTCTACAGGTCCATTGTGGTACACCTAGTTTGGTACATCTGGTACTGAGAATATTAGTGTTGAACATTTCCGTTCACCCAGGGATAATGCTTTTATCTTTTAAAAAGGCCTGTGGAGGCTGAGAGATTGTGTGATATCACTCTGAGCAGTACCCTATGATCATCAACAGTTGGTACCCTCCAGCTTCCTGCTGGTCAGCGTTATTGGTGGGGTTTCTTGGCCATGCAGATTGCTTATTAAACTTGATTTATGATTCTACGTTGAACCAACACCGTAGGTACGTACGTAGTTATGCATGGATATGGACCCTACGCTGTTGCCTGACGTGAACCTCCTGAGAAATGTAACTTCACATCACGGCGATGCAGGCGATGTTTAGTGACTGAAAACCAGTCAGTGAAAGATTCAAATCAACTTTATTTATATGTTTTATTTTACAACATTAGGGAAGCATTTAAAGCACATTAACATCACTGTTAACACTACAGTGAATATCATTGACTTTTTGTAGTTATTTCAACTTTGTTAGAGGACACAGTAAATATTCTAAATTAGGGCCGGACAATTAATCGAAAAGCAATTGAAACCAAAATTCAACATAATATTAGGTAAATCTGTATTGTCATTGCACAGAGACCCATACAATAAAATTGTGAGTTCCACAACTGAAGGTGCATTAGACAGTCCCTCCAGGATTTCGCAATGTCGCGATCGCACCAATTCACGTGAATTCAACCAATCACAGCGAATTTGGTGCGACTCGCAATTTTGACCAATCACCACAACTTTTCCGCAAATTTGACCAATAACCTTAAGTTTCCCACGACTTCAACCAATCACAGCAGTCCCACGTGCACTCTGAGAGCAAATGACCAAGCGGGAGTGAGAACGGGTTGATAATTTCCTTGTTTGTGATATGAAGACGAGACATATGTGTGACTCGAACATCTCACATTTACGAACAAAACGTACAGCGAAAGACATTTTAGACCGTCCTGCCAACCTGTATACATTTTAACATCAATGTAGACTGTAATGATTTAAAAGTCGCTGAAGTTGCTGCCATTTCAATCCTGCCTGTTGGCTCTCTGCTGCTCTGCTCGACTGACGCTTGCAAACACACACAAACGCACACACAGACACACACACAAACAACACACGGTGGATGCAGGAAAAAAAGGACATGAGACAACAAGATGACCTAAATTGAGGATAGCTGCGCTCGTTATTGTAAGTTAGTGATAAGTTAAAGTCAGTACTTTATCAAACCATATGAATGTGTATCCCAGGCCAGGTTAGGAAATTAACTAACAATGTAAAGATCAACAAGCCACTGACACATATGTTCAAATTTGATTCCTTCAATGAATTATTATTTTTTGTCTTAAAGGAACACGCCGACTTATTGGGAATTTAGCTTATTCACCGTAACCCCCAGAGTTAGACAAGTGACAGACCCAGATGATGCAGTTGAAGTATTCATGAAACTGCTGCTTCCAGTTATTGATAAGCACGCACCGGTGAATAAAATGACCGTTAGAACTGTTAGTGCCCTTTGGATTGATGAGGAATTGAAAAAATGCATGGTTGATAGAGATGAGGCCAAACGAGTGGCATAAAGGTCTGGATGTACATCTGATTGGCAAACATATTGTAAAATACGGAACTATGTGACTAAAATGACCAAAAAGAAGAAGAAATTGTATTATGAAAGTAAAATAAATAATGTAAAGTATGATGGAAAAAAACTCTGGAGTACCTTAAATGATATCATGGGCAGAAAGAGTAACTCAACTCCATCTTTCATTGAGTCAGACGGGTCTTTCATTACTAAACCCTTTGAAATTGCTAATCATTTTAATGATCATTTTATTGGCAAAGTGTGTAAACTAAGGCAGGAAATGCCAACAAGTTGTAATCCATCATGTTCATGTATAACAGACCAAAAAATGAAAGACAAGAACTGTATTTTTGAATTGTGCAAAGTGAGTATAGAACAGGTGGAAAAAATATTGTTGTCTATCAATAAAGAAAAACCACCTGGTATTGACAACTTGGATGGAAAATTACTGCGGATGGTTGCTGACCAAATTGCCGCTCCTATATGTCACATTTTCAATTTAAGCCTTGTCAGTAATGTTTTTCCTCAAATTTGGAAAGAAGCTAAAGTTATTCCTTTGCCCAAGCTAGCTAGGGCTGCCTTCACCGGCACTAACAGCCGACCTATTAGTTTCTTGCCTGTTCTTAGCAAACTATTGGAAAAAAATGTATTTGACCAGATACAGAGCTATTTTTCTGTTAACAATTTGACAAGCAAGTATCAGCACGCTTATAGGGTAGGTCATTCAACATGCACTGCACTTACACAAATGACGGATGATTGGTTAAAGGAAATTGATCAGAGGAATATTGTGGGAACAGTACTGTTAGACTTCAGTGCTGCCTTTGACGTTATTGATCACAAATTATTATTGGAAAAACTTGTATGTTATGGTTTTGCACCATCGGCTTTATCATGGATAGAAAATTATGTATCCTACAGAACACAAAGAGTTTTCTTTAATGGAAGCTTTTCTGACACAAAACATTTAGAGTGTGGAATTCCACAAGGAAGTTCGCTAGGCCCTTTATTATTTTCAATTTTCTTTAACGATCTTCCACTTGCCTTTAAAAAAGCTAATGTGTCCATGTATGCAGATGATACAACAATATACATGTGTGCACCTACTATTAATGAAATAACTGCAACACTCAACAAAGAGTTGCAGATAGCACTAGAATGGGTTATTAACAATAGACTATTCCTAAATATGTCAAAGACTAAAAGCATTGTATTTGGTACAAATTATTCCTTGAGCTCTAGGCCTCAGTTGAATTTGATGTTGAATAATGTAGCTGTTGAACAATTAGAGGAAACAAAGCTTCTTGGTGTTTTCTTAGATTGTAAACTGTTGTGGACAAGACATATAGATTATCTTGTTGCAAAGATGGGGAGGAATATTTCTGTTATAAAAAGATGCTTTTTTAACACCACACCCAACCGTACAGTATTGTATCGAGGGATGGTCGCTTGGAACTCACTTCCAGCAGAGATTGCCAAAGCGCCTAATATATCAAGTTTTAAAAAACAAGTAAAGGATCATCTAAGTGCCCTAAGACTGTAACTATATTTTTGTACTTAGTTTATGTATAGGAATACTGATATGTAAACAAAGATGTTGTAAGATTTAATTTTTACTATGCTCTGTGTTTATGTATTTAATGTGATATCATATATTATTATCAGCATACATGGAAAGGAAAATGTATATCTGCAAGGAAAAGAATACTAACTATACTGCTCTTATTTTTTTTATATTCCATGACTGTTTTGTCTGAAAATGTTTTATTTTTTTGTAGTTTTGTTTGTTTTGTCTGGAAATGTAGTTTTATGTTCTGTGTGGACCCCTGGAAGAGTAGCTGATGTTCTGCATCAGCTAATGGGGATCCTAATAAAATCAATAAAGTCCATACATACCCTTCTCATCTCCGTGCGTGCTGTAACGCTGTCTGACGGTTCCAGCGGCATCAGGCCAGCACAGAGCATGCAGGTGAATGGTTCCAGTAATCCTACTGCTCCGAATTGTGACAAAAGTGACAAAATAATGCCAACATGTTCGTATTTACATGTTATTTGTATAGTTACAGCGTGTACAAAAAACAACGTAACATGAGACACAACCATCTTCTAACTGTAAACAAACCGGGAACTATATTCTCAGACAAAGCAAATAATTCTGCCTAAGTACTATATTCTTCCGCCTGAGAATATAGTTACCGGTTTGTTTACGGTTAGAAGATGGCTGTGTGTCATGTTACGTTGTTTTTTTGTACACGCTGTGACTCTACAAATCACAACATGTAAATAGGAACATGTTGGCGTTATATTTTGTCACTTATTCGGAGCAGTAGGATTACTGGAACCATTCACCTGCATGCTCTGTGCTGGCCTGATGCCGCTGGAACCGTCAGACAGCCTTACAACACGCACGGAGATGAGAAGGGTATGTATCGACTTGTCTAACTCTGGGGGTTACGGTGAATAAGCTAAATTCCCAATAAGTCGACGTGTTCCTTTAAATCCACCAGCCATTTTCATATTATACCAACATTTGCAGCATTCTTAGCTTTTTTGGTAACGTTACTAGGAAATCTCAGCCCAGAGTAGTTTTATTCTCCCCAAAACAAGTTTCCTTTTTATTTTTAAAGAACTATACAAAAAAAAAATTGCAACTTTTTTGCAACTTTCACTGTCTCCCGCAACTTCATTGCAACAAACATACAAAAGACATACAGACCAAATTTTATTGCAATTTTTTACAAAAGTGAAATCAGGCATTTTGGGCCGCAACAATCAAAAAAAGGCCGCAAAATCCTGGAGGGACTGATTAGATATAAAAACAAGATAAATTAAAGCTGCAAGGAGCTTTGGATGGGCCCTCACTCCTCCGTGCGTGTCGGGTTTACTGGCAGACGGCGCTCCACCTGACCCTGCAACGGTCGGAGTTGGAAATGGTGTATTGCAAATGATTTACAAATTAGAGAGGGCGGGGCAACCGGTCACCAATGAAAAGGGAACTCTCTACTGAGTTCAATGATACCTCACACAAGACTCTACCTTAAACGGGTCACCAGTTATGAAATGGGGCGTGGCTTAAGCATAGAGGGAAGGCAATACCATTACCAATTAAAAAGGAAGTCTTTGCTGTGTTCAATGATACCGCACACAACACTCTACCTTAAACTGTTCAAAGGTTATGAAAGGGGGCATGGTCTGAGTACATGGGCGTGGTTAAAGTATAGGGGGTGGATCAGTATCACATGTAGCCCACATATTATAAGTTTCATGTAAATCGGATGCAGTTTGTCATATAAGGCTGATTTCCTGTTGCCAGCAGGGGGCACTATGACCAAAAGTCAATTATGAATCCTGAAAAGTTTCGAGCTGATTGGACAGTGTACATTCAAGTTACACCCACTTCCTGTTTCGATGGCGAAACGCACAAAATGGCTGCCCCGACACAGTCAGGCCCCATGACCATCATTAAGATCTTAAGATGGTACAGACCAACTTTGAAGTTGATCGGATGAAATCTCTAGGAGGAGTTCATTAAAGTACGGCATGTAGAAATGGCCAAAAACGCACTAATTTCGAACATTTAATTCAAAATGGCAGACTTCCTGTTGTGTTAAGGGTATGGGTCCAATGAGCTTTTTTGTACGTCTTGACATGCTACATATGTGTACCCAGTTTTGTTAGTCTACGTTAAACGTACTGCAGGGGCTCAATTCTTAAAACTTTGAAGGGGGCGCTAGCGAGCCATTTTTGCGCGCCTATTCCTGAAATCCTTAAAATACGTAAATGTTCACTAGGCTTGATGCGATCGCCAATTTTGGCGAGTTTTTGAGTATATTAAGCACCTCAAAAAGGCGATTAATTTGCTGTAATAATAATAATTCCTTCAGTTTCAATAGGGCCTTCGCCGCTGTCGGCGCTTGGGCTCTAATGATTGATAGCTAAAAACAAGAACAATTTAAGACATAAAACACTTAAGTCGGGACGGGTAAAATGTTGCACATGATCTATGATTATTGTAATATTATTGCACTTGTGATAATAAAGGTAAGTTAATGGTTTGTATGTTTATTGAGTGTTCTGATGGCCCATGGAAAGAAACTGCTGTTTGTTCTGTTTTTGTTGCTCCTGTAGCTCCTCCCAGAGGGAAGCAGACTGAGCCGGTGATGTCCAGAGTGGAGGTGGTCCTGAATAATCTGGAGCAGCTTGTATCAAAAGCAGCCGTTATAGATGAGTTAAGCCGACGAAACATAACCGTCATACGGCGACAATGGTTAAGTTTAGACGCCAAAACAACGAGGAACTATCCGAACATCCGTTTCCTGGGTGAAAGACTTTTCATCGATACAAACTCCGCTGCCCCACTCGAAAGCCCTGTGTTTTACTTTTAACGTGCCAATACATCAAATCATTTGTTTTGTTTGCAAAGAAATTGCAAGTTATTTGTTTTCTACTTTTTAAGGAAAATTGCTTTTTACATTAAAACTAAAATGTGACTTTTTCTTAAGACTTTCTTTTCAAACAGCGTGTGCTGTGATTTCAATTGTTGGAAATATTCAATAAATAACCAAAAACAAGTTTATCTGTGTGTTTCCTCTAAGTATTGTAACATCACAAAGTTAAGACATGCACTCTTTCATTAGAAATAAAATCATTCCTCTAATAGCTGAGCATGTTTACAGTACAAACCTTGTCAGTGAAAAATATAAAATAAAAATTCTTTCATTAATCATCATCAGGATCAAATGTTCAATTAATCGTGATTTTATCTCTGTTCTACATTCTTTTACCAAAAGCAAGACTTCTACATATGTTACGGATTTTGGACATTTTTAGTCCGTACATTACAGGATTGAAGAGCGGCTGGCACGTAAGCCAGTACAATGACAGAAAAATGCGTAACATGATGGGTAAACTGTTCATATTAAATCTGCCTTGCACTACTTCAAAGGACCCCCCAAAAGAAAAGTTGAGCAGGGAAAAAAGGTGAGGTGTGCAGGTACTGACAGCTTTCTGTCTGGTCTGTTTAGAACCAGAATAACACACTTTAAGAATCCTCATGTAGGAGTAAAGAATGAGAATTATTAGACCAAATAATACTGTTACCATAAACACAAGTCCATATATGTTATTGACGGTTGTGTCGAAGCATGCCAGTTTAACGATGGAGTAGTTGTCACAGTACACTTTTTGAATCGTGTTCCCACACAGCTGTAAAGGGACACTCAGAGACATCATGACAACAATTCCAAGTACACTGTATAACCATATGGATGCAACAAGCACGGCAACCTTGTTAGATGTCATACGTGCGTGATATTGCAGAGGATAACAGATAGCAAGGTATCTGTCATAAGACATGACGGCCAAGTTAAAAAACTCTACGCACACATAAGTATACACACAGAAGATCTGCAGGTAACAGAGAGAAGCAGAAATAGTGTGAATGTCAGAGAGGATCTGAACCAGAAGGAATGGAAACAACCCTGTACTACCATACAGTTCATTTACAAACAGGCTGCACAGAAAAAGGTACATAGGTTCATGTAAGCTCCTGTTCATACAGATAACCACAATCAGCAAAAGATTAGCACAAACTATTAACATATATAAAGACATAACAATCATGAAATATAAATACTTGAAAACCCCGGTGTCAAAGTAGGCAACAAGTTTGAAATATGAAACCTGTGTGGAGTTGATCATGATTATTCTTTTTGTTGGTAAAGCGATTGTTAACAGTGTTAATGGGATAAACATATAACAGAAATGATGCAACATTTTCTGGCAGCTATTTAAAAGCTTTTTTGTGAAAGAAAAAACTTCAATAATATAAAAACACACCTCAGTGCAACACAGGTTGAGACATTGGATAAATCTAACATTGATCCACTCACCTTCTATAGTCACACTGTGACCCCTCCCAACTGAGTGGAGACACTGATTCTCCTTTTATTCTTTTCCTGCATCTCTGCACAGCAGAGAGCAGTCCGACGTCATCATCAAATCACACCCTGATTGTCTGTATTGTTTGAAACTATTAAAAAACTATTACAATTATTATCCTAGGGTCGTCTGGGTAGCTCGCCTGGTTGAGCGTGTGCCCCATGTACAGAGGCTCAGTCCTTGCCGCAGCAGTTGCGGGTTCAATTCCAACCTGCGGCCTTTTTCTGCATGCCATTTTCCTCCCCCCTTTTTCCCCCTTTACTGTCTTCAGCTGTCCTATGCAATAAAGGCATAAAATGGCTCCAAATTTTGTTCACAAAGTTCTTAAATTCTTTCTTATGGGGGCGATCTCTAGCTCACCAAGTGGAGTGTGGGTCCTTTGCAGGGTCCCGGGGTCGAGTCTGACCTACTGCCCTTTGCTGCATGTCATCGCTTCTCTCTCTCTCTCTCTCTCTCTCTCTCTCTCTCTCTCTCTCTCTCTCCCCCCTTTCTGGTCCATCTACTATTATGACTATGTAACAGAGATGGGGACTTGAGTCTGAGACTCGGACTCGAGTCGCACTTAAGTCACACAAACACCTGACTTCAGACTTGACTCGGACTCGACCCAAAAGACTTCTGACTTGACTCGGACTCAAGCTTCGAGACTCAACTCAACAACCTGTTTTCATACAATTATTGGTTTTTAAATCTATATTTATTCATGTATTTCTATTTTCTTTTATTGGCGCATATACGGTGAAACGTATGACGAGCTGTATGTCCCCTGCCCTTTGCCATAATGTGCAACGTAACGCATGCGCCTATGTGCGCGCACTCACATATCAAAAAATGCATTGCAGGTGGCGATACCAAGTCCTCCCGGAGTTGTGCAATTATAAGTGTAATTGGTGAATCTAGACTTGGGTCCCATAGGCCATGCCCACTTTGACCAATCAGTACCTTACTGTAGGGGTGGCCTCATGAGTGGCCCTAGATGGTACCCATCAAATCTTGTAAAAATCGGATGAGCCGTTCATGAGATATAAACGTTTTGTACTTGTAGCGCCCTCTAGTGACAAATTTTCATAAAAACGCATGGGCGACCTCCAGAGGGTCATGGCAAACAAGAATCTAAAGTTCGGCGTTGATAGCCTTTATTTTGGCCGAGATATGGCAAAGGTGGAGTTTTAATAATTAGCTACACACATTTGTTCGTGCGTAATATGCGCAATTTCTACCCTATAAAAATTATTTTTATTAACTTTTTGTCAGGTCTGTCTGGAGATGCTACGGTCCAAGTTTTGTGCAGATCGGTCACACAGTCTAGGAGGAGATCAAAAAAATAGGTTTTTGATAAATTGCGATTTTTTTTCACACATAAAAGTCTAGGCGGAAATGGGCGTGGCCTATATCATGTCATTCAGTTGGATCCAGGGAACGTGTGGATATATGGTTTTTCTTGCCTCACAGCAAGAAGCTACTGGGTGGGAACCCTGGTGGCCCGGGGCCTTTCTGCATGGAGTTTGCATGTTCTTCCCGTGTCTGCATGGGGTTTTCTCCAGGTGCTCCGGTTTCCCTCTCCACTAAAAAAAAAACATGTTCCCCCTCCCTTTCACTTAATCGTAAGTTGCTTTGGATTAAAGCGCCAGCTAAATGACATGTCATTTAATGTAAAATAATGGAATGAACAAGTGAACTAAATCACATAAGGCTTAGAACATAACACCAAAACAACATAAAAGTTGAAGAACTAAATAACAAAACTATGTGCTGCTGTGTGCTTGTGTGCATGTATGTGTTGTAAATTAAATAATTGGTACCAGTCCTGACTTTGCAATGCATTATTTTTCTGATCAAGATAACTGACATCTGGTAAGCAATATAAATATTTACGGCCATTGTATTGTTGTCTGTTGTCTGTGTGTATGTTTGTGTGTGTGTGTGTGTGTGTGTGTGTGTGTGTGTGTGTGTGTGCGTGCACATACTTGTAAATATGCACGTGTGTCCTGTGTGTTTATCTTCTGTAAAGCTCAATAGTGCCATATTGCACTACCAGGTCAAAATTTGCCCGGGAAGATCATAACTGCTATTAAATTGAATAAAACACCCAACATTTTATGAAAGTTGTGAATATTAATTTACTTGCGAAGAGCATGGAAGGGAACAATGAATGTTATTTTGGTTAATTTGGTTAAAGAAACCCATATTTTGGGCGCCTGGTTAGCTCACTTGGTAGAGCGGGCACCCATGTATAGAGGTTTACTCCTCGACACCGCGGGTTTGACTCCGACCTGCGGCCCTTTGCTGCATGTCATTCCCCCTCTCTCCCCCCTTTCAAATCTATACAAAGTCCTATACAAATAAAGGCCTAAAATGCCCCAAAGAAAATCTTAAAAAAAAAGAAAGAAACACATATTTCTTATAAGAAACTTTGAAAACACGACACATTTAACCCGAAGACAACACAAGTGTTAGATGCCTTTTTACTGGCTGGTGTAAGATTAGAGTAACTAGTCAATAACTGGTCCGTGTACTTTTTCGTTCATTCGATTTTCATTTCATAAACGCTATTAAAAAACAAAAAACGAATGCTTATTTGATATTCGTTTTAAAATACAAAATTTGAAATTGAAATACAAGGCATTTTTTCCTTTTCATGGTCAAAAGGGGATGGGAGAAATTTAAAATATACTTTGATTTTCATTTTCTATTTCATATAAGAAAAGTAAAATCACTCGAAAATAGAAACGAAAAAAGGCTTGTTTTTTCATATTCAGAGACCGGATGTTGTCATTTCCAAGGCAACAGCGCCAGTGTAGCCTACCATTGTTGCTTTCAGCCCAGGCTAAAATTACTCTGGAAACATACTCTTCATAATGCTTGGGGGGACTTTTATTTCATAATGTCACATTTATTTATTACCCTCTCTCCCTGCCTTCCTCTGACTCTCTGTCTCTACCCGCCGAAGACAACTTCGCCCCAAGAGAGTCGAACCAGCTGAGGAAATACAATTTCAGTTCACGGCTGTAACGTTACCGTTACGCCACCATTACCAATCCCAGCAAACTTTCTGTTGCTTGCTGATCTGGCAGAGAGTCAGATAGAGTAAATAAAAGTAAAACATATGTATTTAGGCTATTGAACTATAATGACTAATGCATATGTTCATATGTATTGCCTCATTTATGTATTTCATGATCTATTTCATAGCCATATTTATGTATATTTATGTAAAGGGGGGCAAAAAATGGATGATCGGTCGCTCAGGAAGTTGTAGGCTACAATTTCCCTCAACTGCAGCCGGGACATTCTAAAACGCTTAACGTGAAAAAGCTTAACATGGTTTAATCTACCTAAACAATGATCAATCAGATATCAGTCAGATAACGTCCATAATAATTGGACTTTGGGTTAGATTTTTTGACAGTTTTCAGTGGTTATGAGGAGCAATATGAGATAGAAATTTGGTCATTGTTTAGGTACATTAAACCACGTTAAGCTTCTTTCTCGCCATAGGCGCCAATGAAGAAGAAAACGTTAACGTGAGAGAACTTCTATAATCGTTGAATTTCGGTTTAGTTTTTTTGACAGGCTAAGTGTTCATGACAATATATGGCCATGAGAAATATGGTGATGGTTAAGTGTTTTTTTTTCATGTTAAGCGTTTTATAATGTCCCCTGCAGCCTGAGTTAAAGCAAATATGGTAGTGTATGTTTTGGTCATTCGATTTTCATTTCATGAAGTACATAAATGAGGCAATACATATAAACATATGCATTAGGGTTTCCAAAGTAATTTTAGCCTGGGCTGAAATCACCACTGGTAGGCTACACTGGCGCTGTTGCCTTGGAAATGACAACATCCGGTCTCTGAATATGAAAAAACAAGCCTTTTTTAGTTTCTATTTTCGAGTGATTTTATTTTTTGTTATTTGAAATAGAAAATGAAAATCAAAGTATATTTTAAATTTCTCCCATCCCCTTTTGACCATTAAAAGGAAAAATGCCTTGTATTTCAATTTTAAATTTTGTATTTTAAAACGAAAATCAAATAACCATTCGTTTTTTGTTTTTTAATACCGATTATGAAATGAAAATCGAATGAACGAAAAAGTACACGCACCGTACCCTGACCCAACTGCAGTGTTTAATTGTAAATGAATGTAGCCTACTTGCCTGTATTTTCATTGGCGCCTATGAATGGTGTTGATTTTGGATTGAAAAAGTGAGAGAAAAGAGTTGCATTTGTCCACTGTGAAGGTTGGGGAAACTTTGTCAGGTGGCTTAAGAAGTTTGCTTATTGTAAAAAACCAGAGGAGCACGCAAAAGCGAAAACCAAAACATAATGGAGGCAAACATAAGTAAATATTGAGAAGTGTGAGCTGCAAGGTCTGTGGTACATTTCCATTGCAAATAAGCCATTAACATAGCCTGGGTAAACCCTGATGGACTTCCTGCAAATTTGAGATTTGCTCTGCAAGTCAGTCTGGCGAAGAGCCCATTCAAGCCCATTTCCAATGTCCCCAAAATCGAGGCACCAATCACAACCGTTGAGGCTTTACACAATGACGATAGCACAGCGACGGCAAACAGCTTTTTGTTTACATTCAACATGACGGCCACCGAAGCGCAGCAACCCGTTGATGCCGCTGTTGCTGCTACGTCACCCGGATCGTTGGTCTGATTGAAGAACTATCCAATTACGCCCAGAGGCATATGAGCGGCGTCGGTTGGTGACGCCCCACTCTCAGTTACAACTGAGAAGGGTCTGGTGTCAACCAGGCTACCATTAACATTGAGTTAAAGGGCCAAAACTTGTCTATGTCGATTATAGCACACCCTAATGGCCGATCTTTGCCAAATTTGGTAGAGAGCCTCCGAGCAGCATGCCGAACTAGTTATTGCATTGAGTTATTGGCCAAAACAAATAAACGTTGCTTATAGCGCCCCCTAAAGGCTGATCTTTGCCAAATTTGGTACAGAGCATCGTAGTGGGACGCTGAACAACCACCTCAAGTTATTTGCTGATAACATTTTAGTTGGCCGAGATACGATATGATATGTGTGTGGTAGCTAGCTATGAAGATTTGTTTGGTCATCAAATGCGCATACTTTAACGTAGCAAAATTCTTAATTCTTAGAGTAACTTTTGGTCAGGTCCATCTGGAGATGCTAAGTACCACGTTTCGTGCTGATCCGTCGTACGGCCTAGGATGAGTTCGAAAAAGTTGGTTTTGCGCATTGTGCGATATTGTGAAAATGGTTTTAAGCAAAAATGGGCGTGGCCTATATCATGTGATTCAGCTTGATTCAAGGAACAGGTGGATATATGGTTTTCTAATGTGCGATGTGTAATGTTAAGGGCAAAAAACATTATAGCACCACCTAGTGGTCCACATGTGTAATTTTTGGTAGGTGTGGTCCATGACCCATTGTCTATCTACCCTGTTAATTTAAAGTTGTTCACGTTAGTGTAAGTAGTAAATTTAGACGTGGGTCCCATAGGCCACGCCCACTTTGACCCCTCAGTACCCCACTCAAGGGGTGGCCTCAGGAGTGGCCCTAGATGGTACCCAACAAATTCTGTAAAAATCGGATGAGCCATTCATGAGATATAAACTTTTTGTACTTGTAGCGCCCCCTAGTGACCAGTTTTTGTAAAACGTGCGTTATATGCGCAATTTTTATCCTATCAAAATAATTTCTATTAACTTTTTGTCAGGCCCATCTGGAAATGCTACCTTCAAATTTCCGTGCCAATTTGCACGGTTGCACGGTCTAGGAGGACTTTGAAAAAGTAGGCTTTTGATAAATCGCGATTTTTCACGCATAAAAGTATTGGCGGAAATGGGAGTGGCCTATATCACATGATTCAGTTGGATCCAGGGAACGCGTGGATGCATGGTTTTTTAATGTCTGGTATACGGTGTGGGAGTTATAGGGCCAAACACGTTTTTTTCTGCTATAGCACCACCTAGTAGTGGAAGTGGGTCAATTGTTGCGCCTGAGGTCCTTGCGGAGTTTTGGACCAGTCTTGAAAACAGCAACCCCCCCACCATGTACGGTTTAGGCTGCAGTCGGAGTTTTAGGCAGAGAAGAATAATGCAAAAGAAGAAGAAGACTAGAACTGCAAGCAGTTATGACGGGAGCAGGGGAGGTGGTCAGGTTGTTGTAAATGGTGTCATAGGCGCTGATTTATGTTTTCCTCCGTGGGTGCTCACAGGCGCACGCCCTTTAAAAAAAAGTAGTCAAAAATGGTTTGCATTTCAGAACCTTAGGAAATGGACAGCGGCTGACACGAACACACACGCCTATTAACTCGATAATTAAACCGTAAAGTAGGTTTAATTTCAGGACAGCGCCACTTCTCACAAATACAGATAGGATTGGAGATGAAAAGTTCAACTGACACATAACTGCGATCAGTTTCATGGGAAATTAAGAATCAATGTCACCGACATAACTAATCACACTATGACAGACGCTCCACTTAGCACCAACTGCAATGTTTAATTTTAAATGAATGTAGCCTACTGGCAGTCTGGCACACGTGGGTGCTCAGTATTTTCCGGAGCACCCACGGTATGTACAAGTGTACAAGTGGTGTTGATTTTGGATTGAAAAAGTGAGAGAAAAGAGTTGCATTTGTCCACTGTGAACCCCCTAAAGGCAGATCTTCGCCACATTTGGTACAGAGCATCATAGTGGGATGTTGAACAAAGATCTCAAATTCTTTGTTGATAACATTTAATTTGGCCAAGATATGATATGATACATGTGTGGTAGCTAGCTATGAAAATTTGTTTGGTCATCAAATGCGCAAATTTGAATGTATCAAAATTCCTTCAGTAAATTCGAGACTGCTGCGATTCGACGACCGCGAGATGAGAGCTGCCAGACGATCCTCGGACAAACTGGCGGCCATACGAGAGGTGTGGGATGCGTGGCCGCGGAGGCTGCCTCTCCTCTACAACCCTTGCCCCGACGTGACCGTGGACGAGCAGCTGGTTCCCTTTCGAGGTAGGACCAAAGACTAAAAGACAAGTGTTAATGAGTCCATAAATGTTGTTCACTGTGGCAACAGAGCAGGCCAGTTTCACAACAGAGTAGTTATCACAGTAAACTGTGTTAAGGATGTTCCCACACAGCTGTAAAGAGGAACTTAAAAATACTGGGACAGCAATTGCAACAAATGGAAATAACCATGTTAGAGCAATAAGCAAGGCAACCTTGTTAGATGTCATACGTGTGTTATATTGCAGAGGATAACAGATAGCAACATATCTATCATAAGACATGACGGCTAAGTTACTAAACTCTACACTGCCATAAGCAGAAAATCTGCAGGAAACAGAGCGGAGCAGAAACAGTGTGAATGTCAGAGAGGATCTGAACCAGAAGGAATGGAAACATCGTTGTACTACCATACAGTTCATTTACAAACAGGCTGCACAGAAAAAGGTACATAGGTTCATGTAAGCTCCTGTTCATACAGATAACCACAATCAGCAAAAGATTAGAACACACTATTAAAGCATAAAAACACATAATGATCAGAAAAAGTAAGTATTTAAAGAGCCCAATATCAAAGTATGCAACAAAAGTGAAATATGAAACCTGTGTAAAGTTTATCATGATCATTTGTTTGGTTCACAACACAACCTTTCAAGTTTGCACAGGATGAACAGTTGACAATGTTAAATTTTGTAGGAGGTTAGCAGAAATCAAATTAGTTTAAATGTCATATTTACGCTTATCCTGGACTCTCTGTATTAACACACAAGCAGTATTCAGGTTGCAAACAGTAAAGACATCAATTCTTACAAAAACACAGACTTACCATTTCCCCTATTTAAAGTCAATATAATGTTAAGGTTAGAAATGACAGAACACAGGTAATCACATTGCATGAATCCTTACTTTCATCTTTGCAGCTGAACTGCACTGAAACTCTGTGTCTGCTTCTTTTAAACTCTTCAAGTCAGAGGGTGTGCACATCAGCAGTCTGGCCTCATTACCACGTGACACATCTAACTGAATGATTGAATTATGAATGAATTATTTCTTGACCATTACATATGGCTGTAGTTATTAATTAATTAGTTGATCAACAAAAAAATTAATCGGAAACTATTTTTAATAACCAAGTAATTATTTGTCAGTAGTAATAGGCCTAATTTATATATAGAAACTTTTAGACAAAAGGCTGAAATATAGTATGATTCACAAACAATGACAAATACACGTAAAAGGACAAATGAAGAAATAGGACCCTTAAAACCGAGACTGTCCTCCACAAGCAGTATTTATGACCCATATTTACGTATTTATTTCAACAATACCATGTTATTTTAAATATCTACATATCTACACATTACAAAATAAACTAACGTTAATAAACTAATATCCTATACTGTGAAATTAAATATGAAGACCGTAATAGACCTCTCTTTCTCTGCACCGTCTGCACCGCTAATTTCCATTGTAGTATGAAGGCATGTTTGGTGGGTGGAATTAGCAAGCTAACGTTAGTTAACCAGCCAGCAGTCGACTGTTAGGGTTTGGTCCCTCCGCTCCGCTTCCACCGTAGGGAGAATTCTTTGCCGAGAGAATGGATGACAGCCTGGGAGATACAAAGTCTGTTTAGCCATCTCCTGGAGTCCGCTGTCTTTCCGGCGGGGAGTGAAGCAGTAGGCTCTGTTCGGTTCTGCCCCTGCTGATTAGAGCAAATGCTGTTTGTTGTGGATATTGTAGCAACTTTGTATCTGGTTTCCATTTTTTAAAGACAAATAGATTACTGGCGCCTGGTTGTATGGAGAGTTTTTCTTGCATTCATGCGCAGAACGTACGTGGTACTTGGCCGCCGGCTGAAGTCTCTGCGGTATGTTCCAGTGCTAATTTTTGGGCAAGGCAAAGGCCACATTGACAAACTGGAGGCGACACCACAGTCGGCCTTCATCGCCACGATTTCCTGGCCATCGGCGTTATGTGTCAGGGCCTTTAAACCAAACAACAACTTACGTGCCTAGAAGTAATGCCAATGCGTAACTGCCTTAAAACTGCATTCTATTTAATTTCCAGCAGGGGGTGACTCCACTGGCTCCAAAGAGAAGTCTGTTTCTATAGAAGTCTATGAGAAAATGAGCCTACTATGACCCTAGATGTAGATGTAGATGTAGATGACCCTACATCAGATAAGATAAGATAAGATAGACTTTATTAATACCACACTGGGGAAATCCCTGTTCTACAGCAGCTACAAAAAAAAATGTACACACAACAGAATAAAACAAATACACATTAAGTGGACATAGGCAAAAAATATACATTAAGTATAAGAAATAGAAAAAAAATAGAATTAGTCATAATAATAATAGTAATAAATCAAACATATTTACACAATAATAAACCTTCTAAAAAACAGACTGTATATAAATGTAACCGGCCTGGCCTCAGTACCGGTTACCTGCGTTGTGTCTAACGTGTGAAGCAGACGACTGCAGACTCGGGCTTTGACACAGGACGTTTATTGCTGCTGCAAGCTGTTCAGTGTTTTAGAGAGGAGAAACACAGCATTGGTTATATGCCCTCAACACACGCCACTCTCGGCCAGATCCAACATCGTCTCAGAAATAATTTCACTTCTCAATAAAATAAAATCCCCACATATGAAACAAGAAATGCAAAAATACAACAGAAGAATATAAAAAAAATACTTTTGTAATATATAGCCTATATAAAACTGCTCTCAGATGTCTCACACTTTAACTGCAACCTCACAGCATTACAAAATACACATTTTAAATCACAATAAGTCCTGTGCAAATAACATACCTGTTCAGTGTTTTAGAGAGGAGAAACACAGGGTTGGTCATATGCCCTCAACACACACATAAAGAGAACATACATATACTTATACGGGCGCAGTGCAGGACACAAAATGGAGAATGCCAACGCAGATACATGTGAAAACATAGCATGTAAGCTAGCTCACTAAAACACTCAGAACTGATTAATAAACAAAAAATACACGGAAGAGAATAAAGCAGTCTAACTGCTAAAAATCTATACTAACCACAGTCAGCCTGTCTAATCACTTAAATACACATTAAACATTGTATTTTATACATCCGTCTCACTTAACAACGCCTTCATTAACTGTAACACCTCCATGAATAAAATTACAATAACACAATGACAATATACGATTATTTATTACAAATACAAAAGGAATGCTACATACTGGTCTCCTTCTCAAGAGAGACCTGCATGGTGGCCACAGGGAGCCACCTACTGGGGATATTTGGTGGCCACAGACTAACTTTTTGTGGCTGTGTGCCATCGTTCCATGCTTAATGTCGAACCCTATCAAACGCTAAGGGCTGTAACTAACCGTTGGTATTTGACGCCCTGGGAAGGAGAACAGCCTGCAATCAACCTTTACAGGTATTGGGGCAAGTAAATCCATAAAGTCAACAGTGAATCCTGCTAAATAATATTTTTAATATGAATGTAATGTAGAATATTAGCAGTTAAAGTTATCTCATGTAGTCCGTGAAAACCCATTGTACCTACGTCATCCACAAGCGACAGCATTCGGCGGGGACGAGGCAGCCGGCAGCTGCCTTCAACCTCCTACCTAACACTCGGCTCTATCGCCTAGTTTTTATTATACTAATAAAGTGTTTTTAAAACCAAAGATACATTTTTACGTGTAAGTAAGTATTAGCCTCACGCTAATTTATCAAGACTAGGCCTACCGGCTAAACTAACGCTAGCTTCATGGCAACCTCTACACCTGGCGAGTCCCCACTCCCCCTCAGGATTTCCTCGTTGTTTAATAATACAAACAAAGAAATTGCTGACCTCAGGGAAGATGTTCGTCGGCTTTCCGAGGACTTAAAAACCAAAGATGCTTTGTTAACCGCCTGCTTGGACGTGGCTCATAATCAGTCGCTCCGGATCTCATCTCTCTCGGCGGCCTTCCAGGATACCGCGTCATGGGACCCAGCTGCCTGCCCACGCCCATCGTCCTGCTCGACACCGGTTATCAAGCCACCCTGGACTGAGGTGGTTTGCGGCCGAAAGAGAGCCTCGGGTAGGGCTCCATCGCCTCCTGCCCTCAGCCTCTCCAACCGCTTCAATGCCTTGTCGGAGTCGGAGCCGGTGGCGGCCAATGCGGCTCACCGGGCTCGCCCCGCTTCAAAGCAGACTGACCAGCCGTCGTCACGGAAGACGATTGCTACCGCGCGGCGAAAGCTTCTGAGGGATGCGGTAGTCAGACGGTCCGGTGGCCTACACTGCCTGGATCGGCCAGATGACAACGTTCCTCAAAAACAATCCCCACAACCGAACGGTAAGCAATCTTCTTCTTCTTTTTCCTGCCCATCTGAAACCGACACTGACTGTTTTGCTCCCGTCACCGGCTATCCACACCCCCCCACTCCTCGTCCGCTCTTCCCCCTAACCACAGTAATTATTGGGGACTCCATCACTAGAGACCTACAGTTTCATAATGCTGTCACACACTGTTTCCCCGGAGCCAAAGTTGCAGACATCCTGGCTAAAGTTATGGACCTGATACCCTCATTTCCGACCTCTATCAAACGCATCGTGGTCCATTGTGGACATAACGACATGTCCACTCGGATTCAGGAGTGTGAGCGCACAAGGCGAGACTTTACCACTCTCATTGAGGCTTTAAAAAGCACTGGGAAGTCGGTTTTTATTTCGGGCCCACTTCCATCTCTAGGTCGCGGATCATGCCTCTTTAGTAGACTACTCTCCCTTAACACCTGGCTCCAGCTCACATGCAGTATTCACAGGATAGGTTTTATTGACAACTTCAATCTGTTTTGGGAACGTGGCTCCCTGTTCAGCAGGGATGGGATTCATCCCAATACACGCGGAAGCCAGATGCTACGTGGAAATTTGCACCACGCCCTGCATACCCAGACCTCTGATTGACTGTTTACATCCCGTAAACACTCCCACAAGCACACTGACCAGAAACACACTCCCAAAGTCAATAATCAGAGATCCAGCGCTACACGCCCCTCTGTGCTCCCTTCAGAGCAATCACCCATTCATAATCCCATAACCACCGTGTCTGTCCCCCGACTGAGACCGTTAAAACAAAACACTAACAAAAGAGGTGCTATACTAAACAACCTAATTGGAATTAAAACAACCAGTGCAACGATAGAACAGAATAGGAAAATCAAATGTGGACTATTAAATATTAGATCTCTGTCATCGACAGCACTATTGGTAAACAAATTGATATCAGATAACCACATTGATTTATTCTGCCTCACCGAAACCTGGCTGGGCCATGACGAATATGTTAGTTTAAACGAAGCCACTCCTCCCAGTCATAATAATACCCAAATTCCACGAGGCTCAGGCCGAGGAGGGGGAGTTGCAGCCATATTTGACTCGAGCATGTTAATTAATCCTAAACCTAAACTAAATTATAATTCGTTTGAAAGCCTTGTTCTTAATCTTCAACACCCAACATGGAAAACAGTACAGCCAATTATATTCGTTGTTGTTTACCGAGCACCAGGTCCATATTCTGAGTTTTTATCTGAATTCTCAGAGTTTTTATCATGCGTAGTCCTTCAATCAGACAAAGTACTTATTGTAGGTGATTTTAATATCCATGTGGACGTTGACAGCAATAGCCTTAGTACTGCTTTCAATTCACTGCTAGATTCTATTGGTTTCAGTCAGAGTGTGCATAAGGCCACGCACTGTTTTAACCACACCCTCGACCTTGTGCTAGAATATGGCATCAAAATTGACGATTTAATAGTATTTCCGCAGAATCCTTTATTATCAGACCATTTTTTAATAACTTTCGAATTCCTACTACCAGACTATTCGAAATTAAATAAAAGTTTCTACACTAGATGCTTATCTGACAGTGCTATAGCTAAATTTAAGGAAGATATTCCAACAGCACTTAACTCAATGTCATGCCTTAATATAACAGAGGACCGTTATGTTAACTTTAGTCCCTCCCAACTTGATAACTTTGTAGACGCTGCTACGGCCTGCCTATGGACTACTTTAGACTCGGTTGCTCCTCTCAAAAAGAAGATGATGAAGGAAAGGAAACTAGCACCTTGGTATAACTCCCAAACTCGCAAATTAAAACAAATCTTGAAAGTAAATGGCGTTCCACCAAACTGGAAGAATCTCGTGTGGATTGGCAAGATAATCTAAAAAAATATAGGAGGGCCCTCAGAAATGCCAGATCAGACTACTACTCAATACTAATAGAAGAAAATAAGAACAACCCAAGGTTTCTTTTCAGCACTGTAGCCAGGCTGACAGATAGTCACAGCTCTATTGAGCCATCTATTCCTATAGCTCTGAGTAGTGATGACTTCATGACCTTTTTTAATGATAAAATTATAACAATTAGAGAAAAAATTCATCACCTTCTGCCCACAGCTTCTAACGGCTCACCATTGGGCGCAGGAGGGCTAGAGAGAACGATAAGACCTGATACTTATTTAGACGGCTTTTATCCTTTAGACCTCCAACAATTAATGTTAAGGGTCTCTTCAGCTAAGCCAACTACCTGTCTCTTAGACCCCATTCCAACGAGGCTACTTAAAGAAGCACTAGTAATGCGGTCAATACCACATTACTAGATACGATCAATATTTCCTTATTAACGGGTCACGTACCGCAGTCTTTTAAAGTAGCTGTGATAAAACCTATTCTGAAAAAACCCACCCTCGACCCTGAGGTCTTAGCCAACTATAGACCTATATCTAACCTCCCGTTTCTCTCCAAAATCCTTGAGAAGGTAGTCGCTAATCAATTGTGTGACTTTCTGCATAGAAATAGTCTATTTGAAGACTTTCAGTCAGGATTTAGAAAGCATCATAGCACAGAGACGGCACTGGTGAAAATCACTAACGACCTTCTAACTGCTGCTGACAAAGGACTTGTCTCCGTACTTGTCTTATTAGATCTTAGTGCTGCATTCGACACTATTGACCATACCATCCTCTTACAGAGACTGGAACATTTAGTTGGCATTAAAGGAATCGCACTAAGCTGGTTTAAGTCCTACTTCTCTGAGCGATCCCAATTTGTTAATATTAACGATAAACCATCCAAATACGCTAAAGTTAGCCATGGCGTTCCTCAAGGCTCAGTGCTTGGACCAATTCTATTCTCTTTATATATGCTTCGTCTAGGCAATATTATTAAGAAACACTCAATTAACTTTCACTGTTACGCAGACGACACCCAATTATATCTGTCAATTAAGCCCGACGAAAGCGGTCAGTTAGCTAAACTTCAAGCGTGCATTAAAGATATAAAATCCTGGATGACCCACAATTTTCTGATGTTAAACTCAAACAAAACGGAAGTTATTGTGCTGGGACCCAAGCACCACCGAACTTCATTATCTAAAGATATAGCTACCCTAGATGGTATTGCCCTGGCCTCCAGCACTACTGTCAGAAATCTAGGAGTCATTTTTGACCAGGATATATCCTTTAACGCCCACTTAAAACAAACCTCAAGAACAGCCTTTTTCCATCTTCGTAACATTGCCAAAATCAGGAACATCCTCTCGCAAAACGATGCTGAAAAACTAGTCCATGCATTCGTTACTTCCCGGCTGGACTACTGTAATTCTTTACTATCAGGCTGCTTAAATAAGTCCCTCAAAACCCTCCAGCTGATCCAGAATGCTGCAGCATGTGTTCTGACAAGAACTAAGAAAAGAGATCATATTTCTCCTGTATTAGCTTCTCTGCATTGGCTTCCTATAAAATCCAGGATTGAATTTAAAATCCTTCTCCTGACCTACAAAGCACTAAATGGTCAAGCACCACCATACATAGAAGAGCTCTTAGTACCTTATTGTCCCACTAGAGCACTGCGCTCCCAGAACTCAGAGCTACTTGTGGTTCCTAGAGTCTCTAAAAGTAGAATGGGAGCCAGAGCCTTCAGCTACCAGGCTCCTCTCCTGTGGAACCAGCTCCCAACTTGGGTTCGGGGGGCTGACACCGTCGCCACATTTAAGAATAAACTGAAAACCATTATCTTTGATAAAGCTTATAGTTAGGGAGTGAGGAGTTGCAGCACAGTAGAGTAGAGTAGAGGGAGGCAGGAAGTACAAGCCCGTTCCGGCAGGGGAGAGTACGAGCCCGGTCCAGGGCCCCTCTCTTTAGCCTGCCTCTCTTAGTTATGCTATTATAACTCTAGACTGCTGTGGCAAGCTCTTTCCAAGGACACAATGAGCTGCTCCCTCTTCTCTCTTTTCACTTGTCTCCTTTTGTGTGCATCTTAGTCCCAGAAATGCCTGTTACTAACCTAGCTCTGGGGAGTTTTCTCTGCGGAGTCCCTCTGCTTCTTCTTCACCCAGAACATCGCCCTGGAATTGGGTGCCACCTACACCGGGGTCCTGGGTGCAGCTAACGCTATGGACTTACTACACCCTGCTACGCTCTGCGTTTCCCCGCAGTGTCCGACTGCGTCCTGCTGCGTCCAAAAAGGGAGTTTTTCCTTGCCACTGTCGCAATAGCTACTGCTAATGCTTGCTCTTGAGGCAACCACTGTAATAGTTGGGGCTTCGTAAACTACAGAGTTTGGTCTAGACCTACTCTATCTGTAAAGTGTCTCGAGATAACTCTTTGATTTGATACTATAAATAAAATTGAATTGAATTGAATTGAAAGTTGTATTTGTGCTCATTGCAAAAGAGCTGCGTGCAGTCATTGAGGAAGTGGATACAAGTACTCCCGGCAAGGCACATCTGCACTCCCTGTACAAGGAAATGTCTCTGACGCACAGATGGTTTAGCTTAAGCCTTTAACTATAGTTTTAGGCTTAATATTGCATAAAAGTACATTGTGTACCAGACAGATAAGCAGAAAAACAGGAAAGACAGTTAAAGTTATGAGAACGGAAGAGGAAGTTACACCACACAGAGGCCCCGACCTTGGCATGTGTGTGTGAAGATAACTGTTTCTGTCTAGAAACTAGAAGACACCCCCCTATGAGGGGAGGATAAAAGCTTAGGGGAAAGAATAGATTGGGGCTCACTTCGGACAAGATCTTGGTGGACCGGGCCCCAACTTTATGTCTGTTGCTAGGGAAACTTAGTCTCTGTTTTGTGAACCCACAGCTGTGTTGTAACTCTGATGCTGGACTCAGTCTCTGATTGATCCTTGGGTATGGTGATCGTAAGTCCAATAAAAGAAGGACTAACGGACTAACAGGAGTCAGATTAGTCCAGCTTTAGGGCCTTTTCGGACAATTCCCACTACAGTAGCCTTGTACACCAGTGACAAAGTGATGATGTGGTTAAATGTTTTAGAGAATGTTTTATTTGCTTCATCATGTTTTTAGAGTTAATATAGTTTTTATTAGCTCACCCAGTAGGAGCGTTTGCCCCATGTTGGCTGAGTCCTGCAGCGGCCCGGGTTCGAATCTGACCTGTGGCCCTTTGCTACGTGTCATCCCCCATCTCTCTCCCCCTTTCATGTCTATCCACTGTCACTATAATAAAGGGAAAAAGCCCCAAAAAGTAATCTTAAAAAAAAATATATATATATATTTATATATATATATATATATATATATATATATATATATATATATATATATTTTTACAGTATATGTATATTAATATAATCAAAAAGTGTGATATAGTGATGATGTAATTACGGGCAATTTGTAATCGATTAACACAAAATTACTCAGATTTTGTTTTTAATATTTGCAATTTATTTTATCTACGTAAAAACTTCTTAGATGCAACAATTTGGTAAAGTCAGTGTTGTGATGTGATGGGGCTTTAGGTAGGGGTGGGAATAACAAGAGGTCTATTGCAATTTATTACCTTTTTCCATCTTCAAATTATGTCCCCAAAGAAAAAAAACTTTGTCAACATCGGTTTTATCTGAAAAGATAACATTCACTGTTTGTTCATCTCGTTTCACTTTTATTGGTGCAAAATGGGATTGTAGACATTGTAGAAGTAGACAAACTGACGAAAAATAAATGTCAAATGTTGGAAAAAAGATACATGTGCAATTGATAGAATAATAGATCCGTCCGTGTAAGGCCACAGTATTGCCACAGAAAATATCATGATACTATGGTGTATAAATGTTTTGCCCTACCCCTAGCATTAACAATAATAATACATTTTATTTATATAGCGCTTTTCAAGTTACTCAAAGACAATTTACAACAAAGCACATTAAACATTTCTCCACCGGTTCTTACAACATAACTCAGTTTCTCACAGTTATTTCTAGTTTCTACATCATTTTCCTATAACATTTTTTTAAAGTTTACATTTAACCAAAGATAAGACTTTTACATAAGCTACGTATTTTAGACATTTGCAGTCCATACATTAAAGGGTTGAAGATCGGTTGACAGGTCAGGAAGTATAATGACAAAAAAATGCGCAACATCATGGGTACACTGTTCATATCAAACCTGCTCTGTATTATTTCAAAGAAACCCCCAAAAGAAAAGTTGAGTAGAGAAGCGAGGTGAGGTGTGCAGGTACTGACAGCTTTCTGTCTGGTCTGTTTAGAACCAGAATAACAAACTTTAAGGATCTTCACGTAGGTGTAAATGATTACACTGAGAGGACCAAAGACTAAAATACAAGTGCAAATGAGTCCATAAATGTTATTGACTCTGGTGTCAAAGCAGGCCAGTTTCACAACAGAGTAGTTGTTACAGTAAACTTTGTCAATGATGTTCCCACACAGCTGTAAAGGAGCACTTAAAGATATCACGACAGCATCTCCAATAAATGGGAATGACCATGTTAGAGCAATAAGCACGGTAACCTTGGTAAATGTCATATGTGTGTTATATTGCAGAGGATAACAGATAGCAAGATATCTGTCATAAGACATAATGGATACATTAAAGAATTGTATACTGCCATAAGTATACACACAGAAAATCTGCAGGAAACAGAATGGAGCAGAAACAGTGTGAATATCAGAGAGGATCTGAACCAGAAGGAATGGAAACAACCCTGTACTAACATACAGTTCATTTACAAACAGGCTGCACAGAAAAAGGTACATAGGTTCATGTAAGCTTCTGTTCTTACAGATAACCACAATCAGCAAAACATTAGCACAAACTATTAAAGCATAAAAACACATAATGATCAGAAAAAGTAAGTATTTAAAGAGCCCAATATCAAAGTATGCACCAAAAGTGAAATATGAAACCTGTGTAGAGTTTATCATGATCATCCGTTTGGTTCACAACACAACCTTTCAAGTTTGCACAGGATGAACAGTTTGAGATTTGCAGAAATCAAACTACTTTAAATGTCAAATGTATGCTTATTCTGGACTCACTGCATTAACACACAAGCAGTATTCAGCCTGCAAACAGGAAGAAATAAATTCTTTCAAAAACACAGATTCTCCAAACTTACCATTTCACCTATTTAAAGTCAATATGATGTTAAGGTTAGAAAAGACAGAACACAGGTAATCACAGGTAATTGGATGTTGAGAGTTGAAGAAGAGGGGGGGCTCTCGTCGGTTGTTGTGCAACTGAATGTACGGCGTGGTCACGGCCAACAGTGACTGGAGTTAAGCTGTGTTCCCTAATTAAATGCACAGAAGTTGCAAGCCAGTCACCGCCTCCTTATTCAACGCTGCAGCACTGGGATGAGCGTTACACAATTTTTGATAACCAAGTAATTATTTATCAATATTAATTGGCCTAATTTATATGTAGAAACTTTTATAGAAAAGGCTGAAATATAGTGTGATTCACAAACAATGACAAATACACGTAAAAGGACAGATGAAGAAATAGGACCGTTAAAACCGAGACTGTCCTCCACAAGCAGTATTTATGACCCAAATATATTGTTTGTTCATTGGTAGGCAGCGCCGCCCTCTAGTGTCATGGTAGTTATGGTGAGAGCAAAGCAGGAACTCATGTAACTCGGTATTAAAGGCCCTGTCACAACAAGGCAGCCGTCGCGAACTGTCGCCACGCATCGCGAACAGCCAATTCTGATTGGCTGTTCAGCTTGAAAACGGTATTGAAGAAAGCAAACAAATGATTGAGAGCACACGCAGAAGGCTCTTCTCATTTTTTTCACCTTGTCTGATCAATCCAATACACATAATAGCTGTCAAAACTTGCCATACATGATGTTCAAACGTTCTTTCTAAAATAACACAAAGGTTTGAACGATTGAATTATCTATTTTTCCACATCATGTCCATAATATGGCAAACGTACGAGATATACATAACTACTTGGGTTGGTATATTTATTTCAACAATAACATGTCTTTTGAAATATCTACATATATACACATTACAAAATCTAAGAACCGTCTGCACCGCTAATTACCATTGTAGTATGAAGGCATGTTTGGTGGGTGGAATTAGCAAACTAACCTTAGCTAACTAGCCAGCAGCCGGCCGTTAGGGTTTGGTCCCTCCGCTCCACTCCCACCATAGGGAGAATTCTTTGCCGAGAGAATGGATGACAGCCTGGGAGATACAAAGTCTGTTTAGCCATCTCCTGATGTCCGCTGTCTTCCCGGCGGGGAGTGAAGCAGTAGGCTCTGTTCGGTTCTGCCCCTGCTGATTAGAGCAAACGCTGATTGTTGTGGATATCGTAGCAACGTTTGTATCTGGTTTCCATTTTTGAATGACAAATAGATTACCACCGCCTGCTGGTATGGAGAGTTATTTTCTTGCATGCATGTGCAGAATGTATGTGGTTCTTGGCCGCCGGCTGAAGCTAATTTTTGGACAAGGCAAAGGCCACGTTGACCATCACCACGATTTCCTGGCCGTCAGCGTTGTGTCAGGGCCTTTAGACCAAACAGCAACGTACGTGACTAGAAGTAATGCCAATGCATAACTGCCTTAAAACTTTCCAGCACAGGGCGATTTCAGTGGCTCCAAAGAGAAGTCTGTTTCTATAGAAGTCTATGAGAAAATGAGCCTACTCACTTCATTTATTAGCCTACCTCAGTAAACATTTTCATACTGAGTTCATGGTCTCAATCGCTGGCGTTGTTTGCATTTCTTTTAACCAATCAGAATCATCTTGGGCAGCGCTAAGCTCCAGACACAGTAGGGATGGCTCTTCGAAATAGTCTCGGGAAGTGAAAAATGGGCGATCAGTGTTGAGCTCTATTCAGCCTTAGAAAAAACAAATGAGGTAATTTCCCAGTGGGCTGATGACCCACAAAAATGGGCATAAACGTTTGCTTTATGGCTCCCCAAATGGCAGGCAAGGGCAGAGGCCTTTGCGTGTTGAGCTGGAGCTGAGGAAGAGTGTTGAAAATATCAACTAATTAATCAATAGTTGGGGTCACGTGTATGCACTGGGCCGTATCTGGAACAAAGCTACTAGATAGGGCCTTGAGTCACACAGAGTCAGAGATGCCTGGCAAGGGCAGGTATTCTCTCAAGGACCTAGATGACAACCGCTAAGTTGGATTTTTCCCCAGAGAACAAGTTGGTCATGTCTTTGCCCCTGCACGTCACTGAAAGGAAAGTGAAAGAAACTGAGGTGCTTTGCTGTAGACCTCTGTGTAAGTCACATTGTCCATAAGGAACATTGTATTCAAGCATAGAGCAATTCATAAGGGTAGTTGGAACATGAACATTTTATGGCCAAATATAAATGACTGACTCTAGAAATCCTATCTTCAAATCACTGACCCAGTTAATCTAAATGTGTAGCAAGGGGTGAACTGGAAAAGACATTAACAGAATGACAAAATATGATTATTTATTACAAAACAAAAGGAACGCTACATTCTCAAGAGAGTGAGACCGGCAAGAAAGCAGTGAAAAGAGGAGAAGGAGGGGGAAGACATGAAGGAAAACTTCCCAGATCAGACTCGAACCCTGGACCTTCTGCGTCAAGGCATGAACCTCTGTATATATGCACCTGCTCTACCAACTGAGCTATCCTGCCCACTATATGTATTTCTTTTAATGTTATTATTTCGGTTTTATTGCCAGGGTTGCTGGATTGCTTTAAAACTATAACGCTACAACTATCAACATTTATTTAGGTGTTATCATTGTAATAATTTCTTTATTTTAATAATATTATTTTGGTCTTATTACCGGCGAAAAATTACAGTATGCTCTAAGACAGAACACTACGATATGATCCGAGCAGGGTGCATTCGAAGCCCATATCCCACAATGCAATGCGGGCATTCATATCAGAGAATCGGACAGCGATCAGCGGGTCTTTAACGACAGTATCGCTTCACTGTACATATTTAATAAATGGTTTTGTCACCAGCAACAACACCTTCCTTGTAGAACTTACAGAATTATGTTTCTGAGAGTCTTTTTTTTTTTTTTTTACAGTATATGTATATTAATCAAAATCAAAAAGTGTGATATAGGTAGCGATGATGTAATTACGGGCAATTGGTAATTGATTAACACAAGATTACTCAGATTCTTGGGGTGGGAATAACAAGAGGTCTATTGCAATTTATTACCTTTTTCTAACTTCCAACTTCAAATTATGCCCCCAAAGAAAAAGACTGTTTTATCTAAAAAGATAAAATTCTCTGTTTGTTAATCTCATTTCACTTTTATTGGTGCAATATGGGATTGTTAAAGGTGCTGTAGGTAGGATTGTAAAGATCCAGGACTTAGCCAAAAAATTTGAACATCAACAACTTCTCAGTCCCTCCCCCCTTTCCGCTAAAGCCCAAAACTGTCTCCTAAGCCCCTCCCCCCACAAGGGAGAATGAATGCGTGTGCATGAGCAGTGATTGACACGCAGTTAGACACCCCCCTGGCCCTGATTGGTGCACCTGAACGGGAGCGGTGGATTTTTTCAAATGGCACTACAGGCTGTGATTTCTTTTTTTTTATTACCTGCTTCATGTAGTTCTACTCAAACATAGGGTCAGTTTCAGCAAATATGACAGAAAGTTAGTTTTATAAGTCTTACCTACTATACCTTTTAAGCAGACAAACTGACAAAAAATAAATGTCAAATGTTAGAAAGATACATGCAATTGATAGAATAATAGATCAATACTTGCCGTCCATGTATTGCTACAGTATTGCCACAGAAAATATTGTGATACTATGGTGTTATGGGTTTGGTGTTTTTTGTCTTGTTTTGGTAATGCTTTTTCTGTTTTGTATTTTTACCCTGTTTCCTGTTTTATTTTGACGGTCTTGTTTTCTGTCTTGTCTTGTCCTGTTTTACTTCCTGTGTTTTCCCGCCCTTGTGATTGCCCTAATGTGTTTCACCTGTTTCCCAGCCTTGTGTCACCTGTCTTGTGTTTCCTCGTTACCCTGTGTATTTAGTCTTTTGCCGTTTCCCAATACCAAGAATGCAAAGAACAGACTTGTGTTCTTGGGGAGAACGTTCTTGCTAGTTGTACCTGGAAGAAGGAACTTGCACGTTCACAAGCACAGAAAACACTGTTAAGAGTTTGAGACGATGCGTACTTCCTGTTATTGCTCAACCCCCCCAGCACAGAGGCTACCAGCAGGGCTCCAAAATAACAGCTAGAAATAAAAACCACAACAATATAACCACTTTATATTAAAACAATCTCCGGACAAGAAAACCTCACAATGTTACAACTATTGCAATAATATTGAAAAATAAATCTTATTGAGCTTTAATTTTATTGTTTATGGTTTAGCTCAAACACTCCTTACTTATTCAAAAGAGTGGAACGTGATCCCTACTATTATTAGTGTATAAGTTTAAGTCAGTTTAAATTAAAAAATAAGTAGGCATGCACTGGTGTGTCCTATGTGTTCATGATCGTGATCATTTCTATATTATTGTAGTGCACTGTATATGCCCAGGGAGATGGACATTAGCAATTCAAATTATAAAGGTTGGTGTCTCCCCTTTAGTCTACATAACATGTCAGCATGTTACCACTTTATGTACAACTGTTAATTTATCATACAGACTGAAACTCAACTTCTAATAAATCAGAAAACAAATACACCAAAAAAAATACTAAATCTATATATACGTAAATGTATAGCCTATGGCATAATTTAAACAAGTCTCCCGAAAAGAAACGTGTATATCTCTCTCCCCCGTGTGTGTGTGTGTGCGTGCGTGCGTGTGTGTGTGTGTGTGTGTGTGTGTGTGTGTGTGTGTGTGTGTGTGTGTGTGTGCTTGTGGAGTTTAACTCTGAAAAGACAGTTAACCACAGGTTCCCATTAATCTTATGATGGACATGTGTTGTGATATTTAAACAAACGATCCGTCAACGGCGAAATAAAAGCCTCTTATTTACGGGACCGGTCTAAAAGACCTCCGGCTTCCAGCGGGGTCTCGGAGCGTGACTATCCGAGCGACGAGCTAGCGGCCGGGGCAGGCGCAAGCTGGCGGCCGCCTCACTTCACGGAGCTCCGAAAACTCCGAAAACCTTGGAGCAAATTGTCAATTCGGCAAAGATTTTCGCAAGACTGCCTATATTCGAAATCTAAACCGTTCATTTCTCGCCTAAAATGTGGTCAGAAGTTAATTTGGTGATGAATAAGATGGCGAAAATTGTTAAAATTGTCCCGTTTTTGGGCTGTCTATGTACCGGAAACCCGACCATCATTGAATGCCGAAATGAATGTTGGGATACGGTTGCAGTGAAGTTCATACAAGTTACCAACCAATGCATCCTCGGTAAAATGGGCGTGTCAAGAACATTTCCGGGAATCTTAACTGTTCTTGGTGAAATGCGAACTTGTGTATTGGGACAGTACTTGGGCAACACGAGATGACGTTTCACAGGGACACAAGAACACAAGTCAATAAAAGAACACAGATTGAGAAACGGCCTTTGTCTTTCCTCTGTCCGGTGTCAGATCATTGAGTGTGTTTTTTGTGTTTGCCCGTGACTTTTGTGTCTCCCAGTGTCAGTTCGTGTCTGGTTTTTTGCTCCCTGGATTTTCTTTGTTCTTAAGTTTCTGGTTTGTTTTCTGCTCTTTTTTGGATTCCCTGTTTACTCTGGATTAGTTTTTGCCTGCCACTTTCAGGACTCCCTTTGTTTATTTGTACTTTGTTTCATGGACTAATAAATGTTCCACCTCAAACTTCCTCCTGCCTGCCTGCCTGCTCTCTGCCTTTGGGTCCTCAACTTCCCTGAACGTAACATATGGTGTATAAATATTTCCCCCCATTCCAACATAACTCAGTTTTTCACAGATGGTCGTTATTTCTAGTTTCTACATCATTTTCCTATAAAAATTGATTCACATGTTCACCAACCAGCAAGATGCTCTTTAACATCAGTTTACATTTAACCAAAAATAAGCCTTTTACATAAGCTATGTATTTTAGACATTTGCAGTCCATACATTAAAGGGTTGAAGATCGGTTGACAAGTCAGAAAGTATAATGACAAAAAAATGCGTAACATCATGGGTACACTGCTCATATCAAACCTGCTCTGTACTATTTCAAAGAAAGAACCAAAGAAGAAGTTGATCAGAGAAGCGAGGTGAGGTGTGCAGGTACTGACAGCTTTCTGTCTGGTCTGTTTAGAACCAGAAAAACACACTTTAAGGATCTTGATGTACGTGTAAAGGATTAAAATGAGAGGGCCAAAGACTATAAAACATAGGTAAATGAGTCCATAAATGTTATTGACTCTGGTGTCAGAGCAGGCCAGTTTGACAACAGAGTAGTTGTCACAGTAAACTTTGTTAATGATGTTCCCACACAGCTGTAAAGGAGCACTCAAAGATATCAAGACAGCATCTCCAACAAATGGGTATAACCATGATAGAGCAATAAGGACGGCAACCTTAGTGGACGTCATACTTGTGTTATATTGCAGAGGATAACAGATAGCAAGATATCTGTCATAAGACATGATGGATAAATTAATAAATTGTATATTTGCATAAGTATACACACAGAAAATCTGCAGGAAACAGAAGGGAGCATAAATAGTGTGAATGTCAGAGAGGATCTGAACCAGAAGGAATGGAAACAACCCTGTACTACCATACAGTTCATTTACAAACAGGCTGCACAGAAAAAGGTACATAGGTTCATGTAAGCTTCTGTTCATACAGATAACCACAATCAGCAAAACATTACCACAAACTATTACAACATAAAAACACATAATGATCAGAAAAAATAAGTATTTAAAGAGCCCAATATCAAAGTATGCTCCAAAAGTGAAATATGAAACCTGTGTAAAGTTTATCATGATCATTCGTTTGGTTCACAAGACAATATTTCAAGTTTGCACAAGATAAACAATTGACAATGTTACATTTTGTAGGAGGTTAGCAGAAATCAAACTAGTTTAAATGTCACATTTATGCTTATCCTGGACTCACTGCATTAACACACAAGCAGTATTCAGCCTGCAGACAGTAAATACATCAATTATTACAATAACACAGATTCTTCAAACTTACCATTTACCTTATTTAAAGTCAATATAATGTTTAGGTTAGAAATGACAGATCCGACAGTTTATGACATTGCGTGAATCATCTTACCTTCAGCTGCAGTCACACTGTCACTGCTTTAAAACTGAGAGGAAACTCTGTGTCTGCTTCTTTAAAACTCTTCAAGTCAGAGAGTGTGCATTCATTACCACGTGACACATCTAACAACATCTACTCTGACCATATTAAAAAACAACATTGGTCAGTAAAACAAAAAAATAAGCAAACATTGATGAGTGCAAGTAATCATTTGTCAATATTAATAGGCCTAATACAGTTATGTTTTTTTATATATAGAAATGTTTATACAAAAAGCTACAATATAATGTGATTCACAAAAGATGACAAATACACGTAAAAAGACGGATGAAAATATAGGACCGTAAAAAGGACCGTTAAAACCGAGAATGCCCTCCTCTGGAAAACAACCCTATTGGTCATTTTGCATGCATAACTACCTTAAAGCTACATTCTATCTAATTTCCTTCAGGGGTGAATCCACCGGCTCCAAAAAGAAATCAGTTTCTATAGAAGTCTATGAGAAAATTAGCCTAGTTCTCACGTGATATATCATCTCAGTAAACATTTTCATAATGAGTTTACGGTCTCAATCGCTACCGTTGTTTACATTTCTTTAACCATTCGGAATCATTAAGCTCCGGACACAGTGACGATGCCTCTTCGAAATAGTCTCTGAAGTAATAAGTGAGTGGTCACTGTTGAGCTCTATTCAGGCTTAGTGCAATAAACCAAGTGAGGTCCTTGCCCACTGGGCTGATGATCCACAAGAATGAGCATAAAGGTTTCAATTTATGGCTCCCCAAATGTCAGGGAAGGTCAGAAGCCTTAGCATAATGAGCTGGAGCTAAAGAAGAGTGTTGACAATACCAACTAAATATACAACAGTTTGGCTCATCTGTATGCACAGGGCCGTTTTTTTGGAACCAAACCGCTGGATCAGGCCTTGAGTTACACAGGGTCTGAAACGCCTTGAAAGTGCAGTTATTCTCTCAAGACCCTGGAAGACCACTGCTGTGTTAGATTTCATATCTCTGTGCCCCTGCATGTCACTGAAAGGAAACTGAGGTGCTTTGCTAATAGACCTCTTTGTAAGTCACATTGTCCATAAGGAGCATCATATTCAAGCATAGAGCAATTCATAAGGGTAGTTGGTACATGAACATTTTATGGCCAAAGATCAATGATCGACTCTAGAAATCCTATCTTCAAATCACTGACCCGGTTAATCTAAATGTGTAGCAAGGGGTGAACTGGAAATCTAATACTAAGTAGGCTAATACTGAGTGAGGAGAAAGCATAAAGAATGCCGACATCACCGGCATGATGACGTCATTCACGTGCGGGCAGGGGTCCGCCGCTTCTCCCTTCCCTTCCCCGGTCCAAAGACTTGGGGAAAACCCACCGAAGCACCCTCGGATTTACCCCAGGGAAGGTGCACCGTAAGCGGGCAGGGGTCTGCTCTCGTTTTAGCTTGATGGTAAAACATTGCTAATTGCAGAGTAGCATGCTGTAGGCTACTTGTGTAAAACAGCGCGGTGGACAAGAGCAGCAGACGGTAGTTAGCTACCTTGTGTCACATTCGCTCCGTGGAATGGATGAGGAGACTGGATGTTTTCTACAAAGATGATGTAGTAGCATGTTTGCAGCTTAAAATGATCCCAAACTTTCTGTCGCCTGTCTCTTCTCTTAGACACTCGCTATTTTTGTCTTCGTTCATTTGTAATCTGGGCCATCAGTCTCGTGCATAGACAGTATATAAACGGTCTTGTGTCCACAGAAGCGTCAAACTGTTGTGTGCACAAGTAATTATCCTCTGTGCGGAAACACAGTGAGACGTACAACCTAATTACATTGATTTAACGAAGCTTCAAGGCAAAGAATAGGGATGAGCGAGTACAGCATTATCTGTATCTGTATCTGTATCTGTTAACCATATGAATTATCTGTATCTGTATCTGTACTCGGACTGGGCGGGGCCTAACCCAGAAGTGGGCGGGATTTAACCCGGAAGTGGGTCGGGTTGTCTTGAAATGGGGGGGGGCTTTAACCGGTATGTTATTTTAAGCATGCAATTGATATGGGTTGATCAGAAATTGTTATATTTATTTCTGATTAGGAAACTATTTACATGACAGCATCAGCATTGAGCTTCAGATCAATGGTTTTGATCACGATAACAAACAAACTATATACTGAACAAGAACAATGAATACAACACATGCGGTTGCAATTATGAAGTAAAATGTAATGAACAAGAGTTTTCATACTCAACGTAACTTTCTTTTTTTAACTTTTAATTTTTTTATGATCAGTGTGATCATAAAATCACATTTTCTTTTTTTTTTTTGGTTCTTTTTAATTTTTTTTATTTCCACACCAGGTATGTGTGTGTGTGTGTGTGTGTGTGAGTGAGTGAGTGAGTAAGAGAGAGAGAGAGAGAGAGAGAGAGAGCTGTTCTGTGGAAGTGAGCAGAGCGGGACACACACAGCAACACAATAAATCTGTATGTGTGTAGGGGAGGGGCGCTGTGACGACTAGCCTATCACAGAACGCAGACACAGTCAGCTACCCAATGAGGATTTTTATTCAATCCGAGCACAGATATTGACTCGTATTACTCGTATAATACTCGTACTCTGCAAAAGTGCTTTATCCGTACCGGGTACTCGTTTCAGCCGAGTATTTGGCTCAACTCTAGCAAAGAATTTTGCTTCGAGGATTTTTTGTAAACGAATGATTCGAGTTATTCAAGGAATCGTCTAAGCCCTGCTGCATACTGGTCTCCTTCTCAAGAGAGACCTGCATGGTTGCCACAGGGAGCCACCTACTGGGGATATTTGGTGGCCACAGAGTAACTTTTTGTGGCCATGTGCCATTGTTCCATGCTTAATGTCAAAGCCTATCAAATACTAAGGGCTGTAACTAAGCGTTGGTAATTGACGCCCTGGGAAGGAGAACGGCCTGCAATCAACCTTTACAGGTGTTGGGCCAAGTAAATCCATAAAGTCAACAGTGAATCCTGCTAAATAATATTTTTAATATGAATGTAGCCTTGTTCAACAGTAACAAACTGATGTGATTAAACCTTTTTGAGAATATTTTATTTGTTTGTTTACATGTTTTTAAGAGTTAGTATAGTTTTTAAAGTTTGGACTATATTATAAATTAAACTACTCAGCTGTTAATTATATGAATACATCTTCCAAAATGTTGAGATATTTTATAGATTAAATTAATTAATAATGAAAATAATTATCAGTAGCCTGTGTAACTTCAGGTGGAGAATGATGTGATTTGAAAGTTGCTTTATAATGCCATATTGTGGTCTCATAGGATATTACATATAAATTACATTCTGGCAGAGGTGGGTAGAGGAGCCAAAAATTGTACTCAAGTAAAAGTACTGTTACTTCAGAATAATATGACTCAAGTAAAAGTAAAGAGTAGTCATCCCAATAATTACTTGAGTAAGAGTAAAAAAGTGCTTGGTCAACAACATCTGATTTATTTTTTAACACAAGCATTCAATCAGACAGACAAAAATACAAAATCATCTTCTTTAGGCAAATTATAGTTCATCCAATCAATTAAATGAATTGAAATGAATTAATTAATTAATTAATTACAAAATAGCTTCAATTAAAATAATCCAGGTGAATTGAAGTACTTAAAAAATAAAATCAATAAAATAATAATAAATAAAAAATAAATAAGCACAAGTAACACAAATTTCCAAACATTTATACTTTTTTACCAGGCTCTGCAGGCAGAACTAGAACAAGGTAATGTAGCTGCTGTTTCGCACTTTTACTACGGTAAACATGCTTTCAGTATGAGGCCAGGGGTGTTCCTCCTCGTCTGTGTCTGCCGACGGTTGATTCTGACATTTTTGTTTTGCTTCGACTGTAAAGCTAACCCGTCCCGCCGCTGAGATTGACTATGGTCACGTGACGAGACTGCACAACTACGTTTGATTGGTGAAACACAGTCACGTGGTAGAGCATTTAGCAAAGTCTCTCTCTCTGTCAAAATAAAACATTAAAATGAGGCGTACACAGGGGGGATAAAAACAATGACGCGTAGAATATCAAAGAGGTAAAAAGAAAATTAACGAGCTCATTGTAGCCTAATGTAGCGGAGTAAGAGTAGAGTTTCTTCTTCACAAATCTACTCAAGTAAAAGTAAAAAGTATAGTGATTTAAAATTACTTCTAAAAGTATATTTTTTTTCAAAAACTTAATCAAGTAAATGTAACTCGTTACTACCCACCTTTGCATTCTGGGGACTGTACCCTGAATCGGACCCTGTTTTAGACTGCTTTGAAGGGGGGGGGGGAAAGATGTTGGTTGGGCACAAGTCTATTACAGTTACAAATTTTAAATTAGTTCGAATTTTAGTTTAGATTTGACTTTTGGATTTTATTTTTTGGAGTTTTTGTCAGTTTTATTCCTGACCAACCAGCCTATCTATCTATCTATCTATCTATCTATCTATCTATCTATCTATCTATCTATCTATCTATTTATTTATCTATCTATCTATCTTAATATTCACTGTTTTATTGTATGAAATAAGTAACAATATCAATTTTTTTCAGTTGCTGGACAGGTACTGCACTACATTTATCTGATCCTGGCCCACGTCCCTGATGTGAAAGCCCCCTTTCTGCATTAAATTCAAATATATTCAAAATTCGCCTGCCTCCTGAATTTTGTTTTCCTTCACAAAGATAAAAACGTTTCCAACATTTATTTGGTGCATAGAAATGAATCGAAATGAAGGGAATTATGTGTTTGACACTCAATATTTCCTGGGGTAAGACCACTGGATCCCTGCTCTGTCTCCTCAAAGGCCCATTCTGAGCAAGGAAAAATCCTGAAGACGACAAATACACATAAAAAGACAGAAGAAATAGCAGTGTTAAAACCCAGAGATCGCTTGTACAAGCAGCAGTTACAACCTACATTTACGTTTTGTAGCAGCATCGCTATCACTTCCCTCAAAACTTAATAAAATGTCATGAAATCATAGTGACACAACTGCTGAGCTGAGCTAGAGGGAACACTGTAGATGGCATGCACATTATATGACAGCCATCAGGAGTGTAACCCCCCTTGTTATTAGGACTGGGACAAAAAATAGATTTTCTGATTTAAATCAATCTTAATTTCAATGACACGATATTGATTCTTAAAATTCCAAGATCAATCTTTTAAGAGGCTCTGTTTTAAAGCTAGAGTGAAGATGTTCGTATAATATCAAACTAGACAATCTAAGGAATCCATTTCATGCTAAACAACGCTCCAAAGATATGCCAAATTTTGACAAGGGAAAAACTGCCATGGTCATTTTTACAGATATGTTACTCTTTATTGTTTTGACTGCTGTAGTGTGTTCATGTTAAATAAAAAGTACATTAATGTAACTGCTTTGGGGTCAATTCTTAATGTAAACATTATTTTTAATAATGCACCAGGTTAGAGGGTTCCTTGTAGAACTTACAGCATTATTTTTCTGAGAATCTCCTTTTGTACAGTATATGTATATTAATATAATCAAAAACTGTGATATAGGTAGTGATGATGTAATTACGGGCAATTTGTAATCGATTAACATAAAATTACTCAGTCTATGTTTTAATATTTGCAATTTATTTACTTACTTAGATGCAACAATTTGGTAAAGTCAATGTTGTGATGTGATGGGGCTTTAGGTAGGGGTGGGAATAACAAGAGGTCTATTGCAATTTATTACCTTTTTCCAACTTCAAATTATGTCCCCAAAGAAAAAAAACTTTGTCAACATCTGTTTTATCTAAAAAGATAACATTCTCTGTTTGTTCATCTCGTTTCACTTTTATTGGTGCAAAATGGAATTATTAAGAAGACAAACTAACGAAAAATAAGTGTCAAATGTTGAAAAAAAGATACATATGCATTGATAGAATAATAGATCAATACTTGCCATCAGTGTATTGCTACAGTATTGCCACAGAAAATAGTGTGATACTATGGTGTATAAACATTTTCCCCTAGCCCTAACGTTAACATATAGCGCTTTTCAAGTTCCTCTAAGACAATTTACAACAAAGCATCTTAAACATTTCGTTTTTACAACATAACTCAGTTTCTCACAGATGGTCATTATTTCTAGTTTCTACATCAATTTTCTATAAAAAATGATTCACGGGTTCACCAACCAGCAAGTTTACATTTTACCAAAGATGAGACTTTTACATAAACTACGTATTTTAGTCATTTGCAGTCCATACATTAAAGGGTTGAAGATCGGTTGACAGGTCAGAAAGTATAATGACATAAAAATCTGCAACATCATGGGTACACTGCTCATATCAAACCTGCTCTGTACTATTTCAAAGAAACCCCCAAAAGAAAAGTTGATCAGAGAAGCGAGGTGAGGTGTGCAGGTACTGACAGCTTTCTGTCTGGTCTGTTTAGAACCAGAATAACACACTTTAAGAATCATCATGTAAGTGTAAAGGATTAAACTGAGAGGACCAAAGATTACAATACAAGTGTTAATGAGTCCATAAATGTTGTTCACTGTGGTGACAGAGCAGGCCAGTTTGACAACATAATAGTTGTTACAGTAAACTTTGTTAATGATGTTCCCACACAGCTGTAAAGAGGAACTTAAAAATATCGGGACAGCAGTTACAAAAAATGGGAATAACCATGTTAGAGCAATAAGCACGGCAACCTTGTTAAATGTCATACGTGTGTTATATTGCAGAGGATAACAGATAGCAAGATATCTGTCATAAGACATGACGGATAAATTAATAAATTGTATACTTGCATAAGTATACAAACAGAAAATCTGCAGGAAACAGAATGGAGCATGAATAGTGTGAATGTCAGAGAGGATCTGAACCAGAAGGAATGGAAACAACCCTGTACTACCATACAGTTCATTTACAAACAGGCTGCACAGAAAAAGGTACATAGGTTCATGTAAGCTTCTGTTCTTACAGATAACCACAATCAGCAAAACATTAGCACAAACTATTAGAGCATAAAAACACATAATGATCAGAAAAAATAAGTATTTAAAGAGCCCAATATTAAAGTATGCACCAAAAGTGAAATATGAAACCTGTGTAGAGTTTTTCATGATCATTTGTTTGGTTGACAACACAACCTTTCAAGTTTGTACATGATAAACAATAGACAATGTTACATTTTGTAGCAGGTTAGCAGAAATCAAACTATTTTAAATGTCACATTTATGCTTATCCTGGACTCCCTGCAGTAACACACAAGCAGTATTCAGCCTGCAAACAGTAAATACATCAATTATTACAATAACACAGATTCTTCAAACTTACCATTTACCTTATTCAAAGTCAATATAATGTTTAGGTTAGAAATGACAGATCCAACAGTTTATGACATTGCGTGAATCATCTTACCTTCAGCTGCAGTCACACTGTCACTGCTTTAAAACTGAGATGAAACTCTGTGTCTGCTTCTTTAAAACTCTTCAAGTCAGAGAGTGTGCACATCAGCAGTCTGGCCTCATTACCATGTGACACATCTAACTGATGTCTGAACATCTACTCTGACCATGTTAAAAAACATGGGTCAGTAAAACAAAAAATAAGCAAACACTGATTAGTGCAAGTAATCATTTGTCAATATTAATAGGCCTAATATAGTTATGTTTTTTTATATAGAAACGTTTATACAAAAGCTGCAATATAATGTGATTCACAGAAGATGGCAAATACACCTAAAAAGACGGATGAAAATATAGGACCGTAAAAAGGACCGTTAAAACCGAGAATGCCCTCCTCTGGAAAACATTTCACACTATGCACTACATTTATCTGATCTTGGCCCACGTCCCTGATGTGAAAGCCAACAAAATTTCCAACATTTATTTGGTGCATAGAAATGAATCGGAATTAAGGAAATTATGTGTTTGACAATCAATATTTCCTGGGGTAAGACCACTGGATCCCTGCTATGTCTCCTCAAAGGCCAATTCTGAGCAAGGAAACATCCTGAAGACGACAAATACACATAAAAAGACAGAAGAAATAGCAGTGTTAAAACCCATAGATCACTTGTACAAGCAGTAGTTACGACCTACATTTACATTTTGCAGCAGCAGTCCACAGTTACAGAATTATTGCTGCCGCTTCCCTCAAAACTTAATGAAAGGCCATGAAATTGTAGTGACACAACTGCTGAGCTAGAGGGAGTTCATCCACCCTTGTTATTAGGACTGGCATGAAAAATTAATTTTCAGATTTAAAATCAATCTTAATTTGAATGACACGATATTGATTCATACAATTCTAAGATCGATCTTTTAAGAGGCTCTGTTTTAAAGCTAGAGTGAAGATATTGGTATAATATCAAGCTAGACAATCTAAGGAATCCATTTCATGCTAAATAACGCTCCAAAGATTTTATTGTGTTAATTGTTGTGTGGTTTGTGTTGTATATTCTCCATGTGATGTCTTCCTGCTGCATACAAATTGCCCTTTTGGGACAAAGAATGAACTGAACTGCGAGGGAAAAACTGCCATGGTCATTTTTACAGACATGTTACTCTTTGTTTTGACTGCTGTAGTGTGTTCATTTTAGATAAAAAGTACATTAATGTAACTGCTTTGGGATCAATTCTTAACGTAATCATTATTTTTAATAATGCACCAGGTTAGAGGGTTCCTTGTGTTAGGTTTGAATGATGAACAGAACCCAAATGCAGACAGAACGTAGAGCCAGGAGTGAGAATTAACAGGTTTTATTCAAAGTACTCAAGTATCAAGTCCAGGTTTCCAGGGTGGAGAACAGGTCCAGTGTGTGGTATCCTAACTGTAATATCTTAAGAGTAATATTAAGTTACAAGAATGCTTATCTGTAAGCTATATCAGTTACTTAGCTGCGAAGAATAATAGTTAATTTCCTTATACTGTTTCTCAAGTTAGCTGCTAATAATGGATGTTCCAGAAGGAGGCGCTATTACATTGAGTTCTGAATCAGAGTATGTTCAGCTGACCGGATGTTGACTCTAGTTAAGAGAGACCGAAGAAGTTGTTGCTAGCGAGGGACATGTGAAAGTAACTAAGTAACTTGTAAGATGTTGTGCCTGTCTGTTTGTATTAAACTTGCAAAAGTATTTGGATGTCGTGGACATTCGGTTCTTCCTTAGAAGATATAACACTGTGGATTCCTGGGAAGGAGCGGGTCCGTCAGAGAGACAGTAGGCCGGCTACTGGTGGGGTCCAGTAGTGGTGGTTCTGGTTTGGTGGATGGCAGGAGTGGAGCGGTAGCAGGAGTCAGGTTCCAATGGCAGCTGGCGGCACAAAAGAAGGGATCAGGACAGGCAAACATACGATAGACTAAACAGATAAGCTAAGGTTTGTCTGGAGCGAGACTAACTATGGCCGTCTTGACTATGATCTGACGCAGAGTGGAGGAATGACCGGGTATATGAAGCAGAGGTTGATCGTGGTACATGAGAAGCAGCTGGAACCCTGACTCCTGCACACCAGACTCCACTCCTGCAATTAGGACAGACAGAGGGAGAGAGAGGAGAGAACAGAGAAGCTACCTAGGAGCAGCAGGCCTGACACCTTGTAGAACTTACAGCATTATTTTTCTGAGAATGTCTTTTTTTATATCAATTAAATTGGTATTGTGGCTGAAATATCACTAACTGAATCAATATTGAATCAAATCGGATCAACTCAGGACCTTGTGAATCAGAATCGATTCAGGAAATCAGTGGGAATACCCAGCCCTACTAGTTTTTTTTCTGTATTTGGGGCCGTTTGTGATGACCACACCGTCGGCTATTGTGGCAAGTGGACAACCTGCCTGCCTATTTATATACTGTATATCATCAGAAAGTGTGATATGGATAGTGATGATGTAATTACGGGCAATTTGTAATAAATTAACACAAAATCACTGAGATTCTTTAATATTTTAAAAACTTCTTAGATGCAACAATTTAGTAAAGTCAACTTTACAAGTATATGATTTAACCCTTTAAACTCTGCAATAGAAATGCCTACATTGGTATTTTTGTTTCTTGGAGTGTCTTCAAATGCTTCATATCACTAAAATCAGTACAACCTAAGCTGAACATTTCTGGTCAGTCAATAAAGTAAGTAAGTAAGTCAATAAACTATAATAATTAATTAAAGTATTGAAATTGTGTCATGAATAAAAAAGAAATACAGATGACACACAAAAATATTGATCCTAAAGATTTCTAAATGTAGAAACATGAACACAGTCTTTCTTTGTCTTTCTTATGAAGGCGTTTTGTTAGTTTCATCTGCAATAGAATGGGTTATTTTATTTGTATCGGAAATTGGATAATTGAAAAAAGTCAACAGAGTGGTAAAGTAGATTATTTCTGCCCTAAAACTACTTATGTCTTCTGGCCTGGAGAGGACCACGCTTCTGTCTAAAGTTCATGTTCTGTAGGCTATCTGTAGCACAAAGGGATCCTGACAGCATGCTTCAAGACCTGGGTGCAGTGTTGGGCTTGTTATGTCAGGCCTAGGGTTGAGATTCTGCACCAGGGCCCAGAGGGCTTCCCTCTGAGGCCATGGGCTGGCAGTTCCCACACAAACATATTCCTGCCAGTGTTAGAAGACCAATTTTAGTTTTCTTAGAGCCTGATATGATGAGATTGCAAACTTTACAATGTTGTGATGTGATGGGGCTTTAGGCAGGAGTGGGAATCACTAGAGGTATATTATTATATGCAATTTATTACCTTTTTCCAACTTCAAATTATGTGCCCAAAGAAAATCGATGCCAACATCTGTTTTATTTTCTTAGGATAATTATTTATCAAAGAATGGACAAAATCACTCTTCTCTTAAAAGTTTGTTTACTTGCAGCAAGTAGAGTCAGTTTACAGCACTTCAGCATAGGTACAGAAAGTGACTGAAGATGGTTCACAATAGTGTCTTTTTAAAGGAGTTGGGAGTCAAGTTAGTTATTTGGTTCATGCAATCAGTATCTTTTCTTCTTATCTCTGGCCCGGCATCTCCTCCACATTATGCGCTCTGCCCTCAGGGAGACATCCTGTGCTCTTTGCAAGGCCACTCAGCTTTCATGATTAAAACATTAGAGAAAGAAATACTAAAACAGCAGTTTGGATGCAAATAGTTTAACAAAGAAACTGAAGCAAAAACCGTTCTAAGCATAATTTTTCTAACATATTTAAAAAGGTAAATTTCTCTGTTTGTTCATCTCATTTCACTTTTATTTGTGCAAAATGGGATTTTAAGCCTGACCAAAGATGTCAAGAAAACCTAAATCAAATCTAAAAAAAAAGATACATTCTGATGTGTAATTTATATATTAAAAGATCTGTGTATTGCTACAGTATGGCCACAGAAAATATCATGATACTATGGTGTATAAATATTTTTTCCCCCACCCCTAGCATTAACAATAATAATACATTTTTATTTATATAGCACATCATTAGTCAATCACGTGCCAAGATACCTGCCCGTTTCTCCACCGGTTCTTACAACTCAACTAAATTTCTCACAGATTGCCGTTGTTTCTAGTTTCTACATCATTATCCTACAAATTCATTCACAGCGGTCGCCAACCAGCAAGATGTATTTAAACATTACTTTACAATTTACCAAAGATAAGACTTTTACATAAGCTACGTATTTTAGTCATTTGCAGTCCATACATTAAAGGGTTAAAGATCGGTTGGCAGGTCAGAAAGTATAATGACAAAAAAATGCGCAACATCATGGGTACACTGCTCATATCAAACCTGCTCTGTACTATTTCAAATAAAGAACCAAAGAAAAAGTTGAGCAGAGAAGCGAGGTGAGGTGTGCAGGTACTGACAGCTTTCTGTCTGGTCTGTTTAGGACCAGAAAAACACACTTTAAAGATCTTCATGTAGGTGTAAAGGATTAAACTGAGTAGACCAAAGACTAAAATACAAGTGCAAATGAGTCCATAAATGTTATTGACTCTGGTGTCAGAGCAGGCCAGTTTAACAATAGAGTAGTTATCACAGTAAACTTTGTTAATGATGTTCCCACATAGCTGTAAAGGAGCACTCAAAGCTATTGTGACAGCAACTCCAACAAATGGGTATAACCATGTTAGAGCAATAAGCACGGCAACCTTGTTTGATGTCATACGAGTGTGATATTGCAGAGGATAACAGATAGCAAGATATCTGTCATAAGACATGATGGCTAAGTTACAAAACTCTACACTGCCATAAGTATACACACAGAAAATCTGCAGGAAACAGAGCGGAGCAGAAACAGTGTGAATGTCAGAGAGGATCTGAACCAGAAGGAATGGAAACAACCCTGTACTACCATACAGTTCATTTACAAACAGGCTGCACAGAAAAAGGTACATAGGTTCATGTAAGGTTCTGTTCATACAGATAACCACAATCAGTAAAACATTAGCACAAACTATTAAAGCATAAAAACACATAATGATCAGAAAAAATAAGTATTTAAAGAGTCCAATATCAAAGTATGCACCAAAAGTGAAATATGAAACCTGTGTAGAGTTTATCATGATCATCCGTTTGGTTCACAACACAACCTTTCAAGTTTGCAGAGTATGAACAGTTTGAGATTTGCAGAAATCAAACATTAAGACACAAGCATTATTCAGCCTTTCAAAGACACAGATTCTCCAAACTTACCATTTCCCCTATTTAAAGTCAATATAATGTTAAGGTTAGAAATGACAGAACACAGGTAATCACATTGCATGAATCCTTACTTTCATCAGCTATCTTAGCTGCAGTCATGCTGTGACTGCTTTGCAGCTGAACTGCACCGAAACTCTGTGTCTGCTTCTTTAAAACTCTTCAAGTCAGAGGGTGTGAACATCAGCAGTCTGGCCTCATTACCAGGAGACACATCTAACTGATATCTGAACATCTACTCTGACCACATTAAAAAACAACATAGGTCAAACAAGCAATAAAATAAGCATGATAACATGAATTGATTATTTCTTTACAATTACATATGGCTGTAGTTATTAATTAATTAATTAGTTGATCAACAAAAAATGTATCGGAAACTATTTTTGATAACCGAGTAATTATTTGTCAATATGAATAGGCCTAATTTATATGTAGAAATGTTTATGCAAAAGGCTGAAATATAGTGTGATTCACAAACAATGACAAATACACGTAAAAGGACAGATGAAGAAATAGGACCGTTAAAACCAAGACTGTTCTCCACAAGCAGTATTTATGACCCATATTTACGTTTATTGGTAGGCAGCGCCACCTTCTAGTGTCATGGTAGTTATGGTGAGAGCAAAGCAGGAACTCATGTAACTCGGTATTAAAGGGCCTGTCACAACAAGGCAGCCGTCGCGAACAGCCAATTCATCTGATTGGCTGTTCAGCTTGAAAACGTTATTGAAGAAAGCAAACAAATGATTGAGAGCACACGCAAAAGGCTCTTCTCATTTTTTCACCTTGTCTGATCAATCCAATACACATAAGAGCTGTCAAAACTGGCCAAACATGACGTTCAAATGTTCTTTCTAAAATAACATATAGGTTTGAACGATTGAAATAATGGGGTCACCTATGTTCCCACATTTCTAAGAATTTTTTTTTCACTGAAAATTAGGCCCAATGTTCCCACAGCCCTATGTTCCCAAATTTCTAAGATTTTTCTTAAAATTAGGCCCTATGTTAGGGTTAGGGCATTGCTACTGAATAATAGGTTGGGTGTAATTGGCTATCAAATTGGGAGAAAGGGGGATCAAATCCGATACAAATTTATGAAAAAGGAAATGTGGGAACATAGGGCCTAATTTTGGGAAAAAATCTTAGAAATGTGGGAACTGTGGGAACATAGTGCCTAATTTTGAAAAGAAATCTTGGATATGTGGGAACATAGGGCTGTGGGAACACAGGCACGCTCCCGAAATAACTATTTTTCCACATTATGTCCATAATATGGCAAACATACAAGATATACAAAACTACTTGTGTTGGTATATTTATTTCAACAAATTACATGTCTTTTTAAATATCTACATATATACACATTACAAAATAAACTAAAGTTAATAAACTAATATCCTATACAGTGAAATTAAATATAAAGACTGTAATAGACCTCCCTTTCTCTGCACTGTCTGCACCGCTAATTACCATTGTAGTATGAAGGCATGTTTGGTGGGTGGAATTAGCAAGCTAACGTTAGTTTACGTTAGGGTTTGGTCCCTCCGCTCCGCTCCCACCGTAAGGAGAATTCTTTGCCGAGAGAACAGAATCAGAATCAGAATCAGAATCAGAAAAGGCTTTATTGCCAAAGACATTTTGTAGGTGTATGTCACACATTCTCTAAATATAAGAAGGGTAAGAAAATCAAATATTAGAATATAACCAATATAAGTATAAATATATATACACAATATGTATTAAAAACAAAATAAAAAGAGCAGTACAGCAGAGTAAGTACAATGGCATGTAGAGCCAGAGGTGGAGTGTGGAGAGAGTCAGGGTGGGTTCGGGGCCTTGTTGATAAGACTAGTGGCGGATGGGAAAAAACTGTTTATGTGGCGTGAGGTTTTGGTCCTGATGGACCTCAGCCTCCTGCCAGAGGGGAGTGACTCAAAGAGCTTGTGTCCGGGGTGGGAGGGGTCAGCCACAATCTTTCCAGCACGCTTCAGAGTCCTGCTGACATACAGGTCCTGGAGCGGCGGCAGATTGCAGCCAATCACCTTCTCTGCAGACCGAATGACACGCTGCAGTCTGCCCTTGTCCTTGGCAGTGCTAGCAGCGTACCAGATGGTGATGGAGGATGTGAGGATGGACTCAATGATGGCTGTGTAGAAGTGCACCATCATTGTCTTTGGCAGGTTGAATTTCTTCAGCTGTCAACATCAGTGGGGAGTGAAGTGGGAGCTGATGTTCAGCTCCCACTTGAGGTCCTGGGAGATGGTAGTTCCCAGGAAGCGGAAAGACTCCACAGTGTCAATTGTGGAGTCACAGAGGGTGATGGGGGCAGGTGAGGCTGGGTTCTTCCTGAAGTCCACAACTCAGCCTCACTTGCCCTCACCAACAGATGACAGCCTGGGAGATACAAAGTCTGTTTAGCCATCTCCTGATGTCCGCTGTCTTCCCGGCAGGGAGTGAAGCAGTAGGCTCTGTTCGGTTCTGCCCCTGCTATTTAGAGCCAACGCTGATTGTTGTGGATATCGTAGCAAATGTATCCGTGGGTGATCAAAAAGTGGGTAATCAGTGTTGAGCTCTATTCAGGCCTAGCGCAAAAAAACAAGTGAGGTCATTTCCCAGTGCGCTGATGACCCACAAAAATGGGCATCAAAGTTTGGTTCATGGCTCCCCCAATGGCAGGCAAGAGCAGAGGCCTTTGCATGTTGAGCTGGAGCTAGAGAAGAATGTTGAAAATATCAACTTAATATACAATAGTTGGGCTCACCTGTATGCACAGGGCCGTATCTGGAACCAAACAACTAGATAGGACCTTGAGTCACACAGAGTCAGAGATGCCTGGCAAGTGCAGGTATTCTCTCAAGGACCTAGATGACAGCCGCTGTGTTGGATTTTTCCCCAGAGAACAAGTTGGTCACCTCTATGCCCCTGCATGTCACTGAAAGGAAAGTGAAAGAAACTGAGGTGCTTTGCTGTAGACCTCTGTGTAAGTCACATTGTCCATAAGGAACATCGTATTCAAGTACAGGGCAATTCATAAGGGTAGTGGTACATGAACATTTTATGGCTAAAGAGCTATGACCGATTCTAGAAATCCTATGTTCAAATCACTGACCCGGTTAATCTAAATGTGTAGCAAGGGGTGAACTGGAAAAGACATTAACAAAATGACAAAATATGATTATTTATTACAAAACAAAAGGAATGCTACATTCTCTGGCCTCACTCTCAAGAGACCTGCATGGTGGCTACAGGAAGCCACCTACTGGGGATATTTGGTGGCCACAGAGAAACTTTTAGTGGCCACAGGCTATCGTTCCATGCTTAATGTCGAACCCTATCAAATGCTGAGGGCTGTAACTAAGCGTTGGTAATTGACGCCCTGGGAAGGAGAATGGCCTGAAATCAACCTTTACAGGTATTGGGCCAAGTAAATCCATAAAGTCAACAGTGAATCGTGCTAAATAATATTTTTAATATCAATGTAGCCTTGTACAACAGTGACATAGTGATGATGTGATTAAACCTTTTGAGAATGTTTTACTTGCTTCATCATGTTTTTAGAGTTAATAGTTTTTAAAGTTTGGACTATATTATAAATTAAACTACTCAGAAGTTCATTATATGAATACATTTTCCAAAATGTATAGATATTTTATAGATGAAATTAATTAATAATGAAAATAATTATCAGTGTGTAACTTCAGGTGGAGAATGATGTGATTTGAATGCTTTATTTTATGCTGCCATCTTGTGGTCTCATAGGATATTACATATGCATTACATTCTGGGAACTGTACCCTGAATTAGACCCTGTTTTAGACTGTTTTGAACAATTTCAATAATATTCACTGTTTGATTGTATGTGTTAGGTTTGAATGATGAACAGAACCCAAATGCAGACATACGCAGAGTCAGGAGTGAGAATTAACAGGTTTTGTTTCCAACATTTATTTGGTGCATAGAAATGAATGTGTTTGACAATCAATATTTCCTGGGGTAAGACCACTGGATCCCTGCTATGTCTCCTCAAAGGCCCATTCTGAGCAAGGAAACATCCTGAAGACGACAAATACACATAAAACCCATAGATCACTTGAACAAGCAGTAGTTACGACCTACATTTACGTTTTGCAGCAGGAGTCCACTGTTAAAACGTAATAAAATGTCATGAAATTGTAGTGACACAACTGCTGAGCTAGAGGGAGTTCATCCACCCTTGTTATTAGGACTGGCATAAAAAAAAAAAATAAATAAAAAACAATTGAGATTTATTTTGATCTTAATTTGAATGAGAAGATATTGATTCAGAAAATTCCAAGATCGATCTTTTAAGAGGCTCTGTTTTAAAGCTAGAGTGAAGATATTGGTATAATATCAAATTAGACAATGTAAGGAATCCATTTTATGCTAAATAACGCTCCAAAGATAGGCCAACTGCCATGGTCATTTTTACAGACATGTTACTCTTTATTGTTTTGACTGCTGTAGTGTGTTCATGTTAAATAAAAAGTACATTAATGTAACTGCTTTGGAGTCAATTCTTAACGTCAACATTATTATTTGTAATAATGCACCAGGTTAGAGGGTTCCTTGTAGAACTTACAGCATTATTTTTCTGAGAATCTCTTTTTTAATATCAATTAAATTGGTATTGTGGCTGAAATATCTCTAACTGAATCAATATTGAATCAAATCGGATCAACTCAGGACCTTGTGAATCAGAATCGATTCAGGAAATCAGTGGGAATACCCAGCCCTACTAGTTTTTTGTCTGTATTTGGGGCCGTTTGTGATGACCACACCGTCGGCTATTGTGGCAAGTGGACAACCTGCCTGCCTATTTATATACTGTATATCATCAGAAAGTGTGATATAGATAGTGATGATGTAATTACGGGCAATTTGTAATAAATTAACACAAAATCACTGAGATTCTTTAATATTTTAAAAACTTCTTAGATGCAACAATTTAGTAAAGTCAACTTTACAAGTATATGATTTAACCCTTTAAACTCTGCAATAGAAATGCCTACATTGGTATTTTTGTTTCTTGGAGTGTCTTCAAATGCTTCATATCACTAAAATCAGTACAACCTAAGCTGAACATTTCTGGTCAGTCAATAAAGTAAGTAAGTAAGTCAATAAACTATAATAATTAATTAAAGTATTGAAATTGTGTCATGAATAAAAAAGAAATACAGATGACACACAAAAATATTGATCCTAAAGATTTCCAAATGTAGAAACATAAACACAGTCTTTCTTTGTCTTTCTTATGAAGGCGTTTTGTTAGTTTCATCTGCAATAGAATGGGTTATTTTATTTGTATCGGAAATTGGATAATTGAAAAAAGTCAACAGAGTGGTAAAGTAGATTATGTCTGCCCTAAAACTACTTATGTCTTCTGGCCTGGAGAGGACCACGCTTCTGTCTAAAGTTCATGTTCTGTAGGCTATCTGTAGCACAAAGGGATCCTGACAGCATGCTTCAAGACCTGGGTGCAGTATTGGGCTTGTTATGTCAGGCCTAGGGTTGAGATTCTGCACCAGGGCCCAGAGGGCTTCCCTCTGAGGCCATGGGCTGGCAGTTCCCACACAAACATATTCCTGCCAGTGTTAGAAGACCAATTTTAGTTTTCTTAGAGCCTGATATGATGAGATTGCAAACTTTACAATGTTGTGATATGATGGATCTTTAGGTAGGAGTGGGAATCACAAGAGGTATATTGCAATTTACTACCTTTTGCCAACTTCAAATTATGTGCCTAAAGAAAATCTTTGTCAACATCTGTTTTATTTAAAAAGGTAATTTTCTGTTTGTTCATCTCATTTCACTTTTATTTGTGCAAAATGGGATTTTAAGCCTGACCAAAGATGTCAAGAAAACCTAAATCAAATCTAAAAAAAGATACATTCTCATGTGTAATTTATATATCAAAAGATCTGTGTATTGCTACAGTATTGCAACAGAAAATATTGTGATGCTATGGTGTATGAATATTTTCCCCCACCCCTAGCATTAACAATAATTATACATTTTATTTATATCACTCCCTCCGGGAAATAAACGACACCATGGTTGTGGTTACTGATGGATTTATTTCACTTGTCATCCTTTTCACCGCCATCACATCCACCGTCAAACTACAGTATGACAATGTAAAAGATAAAGACGTTCACATACACTATAAAGAGGTAAATACAAATACACTCGGGAAATACAAACGTAATACACATACCTCGCTGGCTGCATATAACCAAGAGGGAATGAGTTCACTTGAAAATACCCCGGTTCAAAAAACTAAAATGAAAAACATCTTCTGTACTTCTTCGCTCAAAACACAAGTAACTCTTGTCATCCACACACGGAGAATAACTTCTCACCCCATGTGTGTTTCTCCTGTTGCACCTTAAAGTGTCCGTGTGCAACACAAAATGTACTTTAGTTCCTAATTAACATCGACACTCAATATTCATGAATAGCTATATAACAAAAACATGTTAAATAATAACAGAAATAATATGTATGGCAGTTATAATTTATATAGCAGTTTTCAAGTTACTCAAAGACAATTTACAACAAATCACGTTAAAAGCAAGTGAAACAATAAAACCAGCACATAACAGCAGGTGGAGTGTAATATTAGTAGAGAGTGAAGGCTAATCTAAAGAGGTAGGTTTTGATGGTTTTGATGATATGATTAGAATGTGTCCAGGTCAGTACAATTACAGATGGATGTATGTTTCAGAGGGAGGGGGCTGCGGTGGTGAAAGGTGAGGTATCATTAGTCAATCACATGCCAAGATACCTGCCCGTTTCTCCACCGGTTCTATTGCCATTATTTGTAGTTTCTACATCATTATCCTACAAATTCATTCACAGGGGTCGCCAACCAGCAAGATGCTTTTAAACATTAGTTTACAATTTACCAAAGATAAGACTTTTACATAAACTACGTATTTTAGTCATTTGCAGTCCATACATTAAAGGGTTGAAGATCGGTTGGCAGGTCAGGAAGTATAATGACAAAAAAATGCGCAACATCATGGGTACACTGTTCATATCAAACCTGCTCTGTACTATTTCAAAGAAAGAACCAAAGAAGAAGTTGATCAGGGAAGCGAGGTGAGGTGTGCAGGTACTGACAGCTTTCTGTCTGGTCTGTTTAGAACCAGAATAACAAACTTTAAGGATTTTCATGTAAGTGTAAAGGATTAAACTGAGAGGACCAAAGACTACAAGACATATGTAAATGAGTCCATAAATGTTGTTCACTCTAGTTTCAGAGCAGGCCAGTTTGACAACAAAATAGTTGTTACAGTAAATGGTGTTAATGATGTTCCCACACAGCTGTAAAGAGGAACTTAAAAATATCGGGACAGCAATTGCAACAAATGGAAATAACCACGTTAGAGCAATAAGCACGGCAACCTTGTTAGATGTCATATGAGTGTGATATTGTAGAGGATAACAGATAGCAAGATATCTGTCATAAGACATGATGGATAAGTTAATAAATTGTATACTTCCATAAGTATACAAACAGAAAATCTGCAGGAAACAGAAGGGAGCATAAACAGTGTGAATATCAGAGAGGATCTGAACCAGAAGGAATGGAAACAACCCTGTACTACCATACAGTTCATTTACAAACAGGCTGCACAGAAAAAGGTACATAGGTTCATGTAAGCTTCTGTTCTTACAGATAACCACAATCAGCAAAAGATTAGCACAAACTATTAAAGCATAAAAACACATAATGATCAGAAAAAATAAGTATTTAAAGAGCCCAATATCAAAGTATGCACCAAAAGTGAAATATGAAACCTGTGTAGAGTTGATCATGATCATCCGTTTGGTTCACAACACAACCTTTCAATTTTGCAGAGTATGAACAGTTTGAGATTTGCAGAAATCAAACATTAACACACAAGCAGTATTCAGCCTGCAAGCAATAAAGACATAAATTCTTTCAATAACACAGATTCTCCAAACTTACCATTTCCCCTATTTAAAGTCAATAACATGTTAAGGTTAGAAATGACAGAACACAGGTAATCACATTGCATGAATCCTTACTTTCTTCTGCTGTCTAGCTGCAGTCATGCTGTGACTGCTTTGCAGCTGAACTGCACTGAAACTCTGTGTCTGCTTCTTTAAACTCTTCAAGTCAGAGGGTGTGAACATCAGCAGTCTGGCCTCATTACCACGGGACACATCTAACTGACGTCTGAACATCTACTCTGACCATATTAAAAAACAACATAGGTCAAACAAGAAACACAATAAGCATTATAACATGAATTGATTATTTCTGTACCATTACATATGGCTGTAGTTGTTAATTAATTAGTTGATCAACAAAAAAGTGATCGGAAATTTGATAACCGAGTAATTATCGTAAATAAATAAATGTTCTTCCTTATAATACAGGGGGCATAAGTCAGTACACCCCTATGTTAAATTCCCATAGAGGCAGGCAGACTTTTATTTTGAAAGGCCAGTTATTTCATGGATCCAGGATACTATGCATCCTGATAAAGTTCCCTTGGTCTTTGGAATTAAAATAGCCCCACATCATCACATACCCTTCACCATACGTAGAGATTGGCATGGTTGTATTTCAGTTAGCCTAATAGCTGGTTTGATTTACATTGAGAGATGATTTTATGGAAAGTACCCCATGCCAATCTCTAGGTATGGTGAAGGGTATGTGATGATGTGGGGGTATGGTGAAGGGTATGTGATGATGTGGGGGTATGGTGAAGGGTATGTGATGATGTGGGGGTATGGTGAAGGGTATGTGATGATGTGGGGGTATGGTGAAGGGTATGTGATAATGTGGGGTATGGTGAAGGGTATGTCATGATGTGGGGGTATGGTGAAGGGTATGTGATAATGTGGGGTATGGTGAAGGGTATGTGATGATGTGGGGTATGGTGAAGGGTATGTGATGATGTGGGGGTATGGTGAAGGGTATGTGATGATGTGGGGGTATGGTGAAGGGTATGTGATGATGTGGGGTATGGTGAAGGGTATGTGATGATGTGGGGGTATGGTGAAGGGTATGTGATGATGTGGGGGTATGGTGAAGGGTATGTGATGATGTGGGGTATGGTGAAGGGTATGTGATGATGTGGGGTATGGTGAAGGGTATGAGATGATGTGGGGTATGGTGAAGGGTATGTGATGATGTGGGGTATGGTGAAGGGTATGTGATGATGTGGGGGTATGGTGAAGGGTATGTGATGATGTGGGGGTATGGTGAAGGGTATGTGATGATGTGGGGGTATGGTGAAGGGTATGTGATGATGTGGGGGTATGGTGAAGGGTATGTGATGATGTGGGGACCAAGGGAACTTTATCAGGATGCATAGTATCCTGGATCCATGAAATAACTGGCCTTTAAAAATAAAAGTCTGCCTGCCTCTATGGGAATTTAACATAGGGGTGTACTGACTTATGCCCCCTGTATTTTAAGGAAGAACATTTATTTATTTACGATACATTATTCATTCACAAAAAAAATTGGTGTCCTTAAATTTGGATTTTTCCTCACTTTTTTTAATTAAGGCATTAAGATCAATTTCCAATAGATGATTTTTTTATTCCTCTTTTTAAGTCAACTTTAGCATAGGTTCATAAACTTATGAGTGCTACTGTATTTGTCAATATTAATAGACCTAATTTATATGTAGAAACTTTTATGCAAAAGGCTGAAATATAGTATGATTCACAAACAATGACAAATACACGTAAAAGGATAGATGAAGAAATAGGACCGTTAAATCCGAGACTGTCCTCCACAAGCAGTATTTATGACCCAAATATATTGGTTGTTCATTGGTAGGCAGCGCCACCCTCTAGTGTCATGGTAGTTATGGTGAGAGCAAAGCAGGAACTCATGTAACTCGGTATTAAAGGCCCTGTCACAACAAGGCAACCGTCGCGCACTGTCACCACGCATCGCGAACAGCCAATTCATCTGATTGACTGTTCAGCTTGAAAACGTTATTGAAGAAAGCAAACAAATGATTGAGAACTCACGCAAAAGGCTCTTCTCATTTTTTCACCTTGTCTGATCAATCCAATACACATAAGAGCTGTCAAAACTTAAAATGTTCTTTCTAAAATAACACATAGTTTTGAACGATTTAAATAACTATTTTTCCATATTATATCCATAATATGGCAAACGTACGAGATATACATACAAATATACCAACACTACTTGTGTTGGTATATTTATTTCAACAATAAAATGTCTTTTTAAATATCTACATATCTACACATTACAAAATAAACTAAAGTTGATAAACTAATGTCTGAAATGAAATGAAATATAAAGACCGTAATACCGTTCTCTGCACCGTCTGCACCACTAATTACCATTGTAGTATGAAGGCATGTGTGGTGGGTGGAATTAGCAAGCTAACGTTAGCTAACTAGCCAGCAGCCGACTGTTAGGGTTTGGTCCCTCCGCTCCACTCCCACCGTAGGGAGAATTCTTTGCCGAGAGAATGGATGACAGCCTGGGAGATACAAAGTCTGTTTAGCCATCTCCTGGAGTCCGCTGTCTTTCCGGCGGGGAGTGAAGCAGTAGGCTCTGTTCGGTTCTGCCCCTGCTGATTAGAGCAAACGCTGATTGTTGTGGATATCGTAGCAACGTTTGTATCTGGTTTCCATTTTTGAATGACGAATAGATTACCGCCGCCTGCTGGTATGGAGAGTTATTTTCTTGCATGCATGCGCAGAATGTATGTGGTACTTGGCCGCCGGCTGAAGCTAATTTTTGGACAAGGCAAAGGCCACGTTGACCTATGGGAGGCGACGCCACAGTCGGCCTTCATCGCCACGATTTCCTGGTCGTCAGCGTTGTGTGTCAGGGCCTTTAGACCAAACAGCAACTTACGTGCCTAGAACTAATGCCAATGCATAACTGCCTTAAAACTGCATTCTATTTAATTTCCAGCAGGGGGTGACTCCACTGGCTCCAAAGAGAAGTCTGTTTCTATAGAAGTCTATGAGAAAGTGAGCCTACTTACTTGATTTATTAGCCTACCTCAGTAAACTTTTTCATACTGAGTTTATTTTCTCAATTGCTAACGTTGTTCGCATTTCTTTAAACCAATCGGAATCGTCTTGGGCAGCACTAAGCTCCGGAGCAATCACACAGTGCACAACAGACTATGGTGCAGGTAGATTATTTTCTGAAATATAGTGACTGTATTCTTGTAATAGCCTATTACTTTATTGTTCTCAAAATATCACGACTCCCCCAAATCACAGAGAGCACAGATATATTTTGAATGTGCACAAAGTTTTGAACATGAGCAGAAATCTTGCTCAAACATCTGAAATATTACAGTCCAGGGGTTTATTAATTCATTAAAATTAATAAATGTATCATTGAGGTGAACAATTGTCATGTGCACATTTAAGAAGGTTACTTCCCCAATAAAAGATGCAAAAGAGGAGGGAGGAGTAAATGATGCCTAGGCTACGTGTGCTCAGATATAATTAGAAAAGTCCATCTACAGGACAATAAATAGTTGAAAGTAATACAGAATGCCTGAGAGCCTTACTGCTAAATATTCCATTATGTTTTTATTTTTTTAAATTGTCCCCTATGTTTCCCTTTACATAAAGATATTTTAAGCATAAATTGATTCAGAAAAAGGTAGAAATAGGTGCCTAAAAATTCACCACAATGCAGGAAATTAAGTTTTTAACGCTAAAAAAAATTTACTGGGGGAGGACAACCGGACCCCCCGCATCCTAAATTACCACACAGATCTGGAAACAAAAGCTTGGTCTTTGGGTTGCCAGGCCAGTTATAATTAGGCCAAATGTTGGTGCCATCTAACTTACATCTACAAACTGGAAGCTAAAATGAACATACACCGGCTATGAACAAACTGGGCAAGCCAATTGCCGTTTTGTGTTATGGTTTTGGGTTATTTCTGTTACCTGTTTGTTCATTTCTGTTGTCTTTATTGTTTATTTGTTCATGTTCCCTGTGTTTGTATTTTCTGTAGATTTCTGTTCAGTTATCTCCTGGTTTATTGTATATGTTTTGGTTAATTCCTGTATTCTGTGTGTCAAGTCTCTGTGTTTAGGTTGTTTCATGTTTCCTGTCTGTTGTTCTGGTTTCCTGTTTTTATTTTTATGTCCTGTCATGTCTAGTTTTACTTTTTGCCTTTGTTGATTGTCCTGCCCCGCCCTGATGTGTTTCACCTGTCGTGTCACCTGTTCCTCATTTGTTCATTACCTCTTGTATTTTACCCCTGTGTTCCCTTTGTCTCTTGTCAGATCGTTTTGTATCGTGGTGTCTGTTTGTATTCCGTTGTTTCCTGTCCCCGTAAGTTTGCTCCTTTGTTCCCTGCCCGAGTTGCCGTCAGCCTGAGTTTTTCCTGTTGCTTTTGTATTTTTTGTCTTAGTTTCTTTGAGTGTTTTTTCCAGCCTCTGCACTGTCGTTTTTTTGTTATTAATAAATCCTAACTCAAGCCATCTCCTGCGTGCCTGCCTCTCCCTGCATTTGGGTCCACTATTCCTCACTCTCACAACAGTTTTGCATTGCATTCAGTTTATTTAAATGGGTCCGGGCTAAGCCCTCCTCCTCAAGTCCTAGAAACGCCCCTGCAACGATCAATGTCTGACTCTAGAAATCCTATCATCAAATCAGTGACACGGTAAATCTGTGTAGCAAGGGGTGAACTGGAAAAGACATTAACAGAATGACAAAATCAAGAGAGACCTGCATGGTGGCCACAGGGAGCCTCCTACTGGGGATACTTGGTGGCCACAGAGTAACTTTTTGTGGCCACGTGCCATCGTGCCATGCTTAATGTCGAACCCTATCAAACACTGAGGGCCGTGACAGAGCGTCTGCAATCAACCTTTACAGGTATTAGGGCAAGTCAATCCATAAAGTCAACAGTGCTAAAAAAAAATATGTTTAATATGAATGTAGCCTTGTACAACAGTGACAAAATGATGATGTGATTAAACCTTTTTATGTGTTTCATCATGTTTTTAAAGTTATTTTAGCAGTTATGAAATCAAGTACAATTTAAGAATATTGAAAAAAAATACCACTGAATTGTTTCTTGTGGGCTTAACTTTTGCCATATTGATAATCACATTACTGGCTTTTTATTTTAGTACACTACATTGCATAATTATCTAGTGATAGTGCAACCCAGTCTCACGGCAGTTTGTGAAATGTTCACATAATTTAATCTATTGATTCGTGTACACGGACACGTTTATCTTGTTTTTTTCGTGATGGTCACAACGTTTTTTAAACTAATGGATTTCAACGGGAAGCAACTTCATGATCACAGCACGATTCTTCCTGTCAGTCGGGCTGCAGCAGAGAAGCTGTATACACCTTTGCTATTATTGGTATTTTTAACCCAATAACCGCTGTTTTAATCAACATTTATTCACCAGATCTTATCATAGTTTATATGTATTTCTTGTAATGTTATTATTTCAGTAATTATTGCCATGGAAGCTGGATTGCTTTGTTGTTTATTGATCTTTTTAAAACTAAACCGCTACATCTATCAACATTTATTTAGATGTTATCATTGTATACATTTCTTTATTTTAATATTATTATTTTGGTTTTATTATTGGTGAAATATTACAGTATGCTATAAGACAGAACACTACAATATAATCCAAGCGGGGCGCATTCAAAGCCCATATCCCACAATGCAATGCAGGCATTCATATCAGAGAATCGGACAGCGATCAGCGGGTCTTTAATGCCAGTATCGCTTCAATGTACATATTTAATCAGTGGTTGTCACCAGCAACAACACGTTGCTTAGTTTTGTTCCAGTAAGTTATGCACGTCAAACAAAAAAAGATTGAAAGCAGTGGCACAAATAAGGGAGAATATTAAATAATTCATGTATTTTATTTGTGTTAGTTAGAAAGCCTTGTCGATAGTAAATTACTGATACATTGTTATTATATCTACTTAGTATCTCTGCGACAGGCAAACATCTTATAACGGAGGACGTGTTTACATGTATTGCGTATTTTTGACATTTGCAATCCATACATGACAGGATTCAAAAGTGGCTGTATGATGACAAAATACAGTGAGAGAATGATACAAAGTACACTGGGTACACTGGTCATATCAAATCTACTCTGAAGTATTTCAAAGCAGCAGCCAAAAGAAAAGTTTAAGAGTGAAGTGAGGTGAGGTGTGCAGGTACTGACAGCTTTCTGTCTCGTCTGTTTAGATCCAGAAAAACACACTTTAAGAATCCTCATGTAAGAGAAAAGGATTAAAACCAAAGGGACCAAAATGGAGAGGGAAATAGAAAAAAGACCATAAATGTTATTCACTTTGATGTCGGAACAGGCCAACTTAACAACAATGTAGTTATCACAATATAGACTGTTTATAGTGTTTCCACAAAGGGTCAAACGGATGTTTAAGGATAAAGTAATTAAGAATCTCACACAACAGTACAACCATACCACAATAATTAAGATAAACGCCTTGTTAGTTGTCATACGTGTGTTATATTGTAGAGGATAACAGATAGCAAGATATCTGTCATAAGACATGACGGCTAAGTTACTAAATTCCACATTTGCATATGTATACAAACAGAAAATCTGCAGGAAACAGAGAGAAGCAGAAACAGTGTGAATGTCAGAGAGGATCTGAACCAGAAGGAATGGAAACAACCCTGTACTACCATACAGTTCATTTACAAACAGGCTGCACAGAAAAAGGTACATAGGTTCATGTAAGCTTCTGTTCTTACAGATAACCACAATCAGAGATGTGTTGGTAATAACAATAACAATGTATAACACGGCAGTTAACATGAAATAAAAGTATTTCAAAGTCCCTACATCCACAAAAGCTCCAAGAATTAAATATGATAAAGTTGAATTTAACATTTTTCAAGGCAAAAAATATGAATATAACTGAGCACAAATGATAAAAACCTCACAAACAGCCTTAAACATTTACTCCCTCGCCCTCAGACATTTTAAATTTCAATCTGTAAATGACACATGAACACATCACACAGTTCAGTGTTTGTTACCTGTTGTACTGCAGAGTGCTGCAGTCACTTCTGTCAGCTGCAGAAACATCTGCTGCTTTATAGCTTTTCAGAACAGTAGAAACCAACAGGCCAGTCCTACTTTATCATCAGGGCTCATACCATCCTATTGATGGACACATTTAGAGACCCCTCCAAGAGTCACAAACCCAAGGGGGCCGGTTCAGCAGGTAACAGGGCTCGATGGTGTTTTAAGCCTCCAACGTCACCTTCCAGGCAGCTAACCCTAACCTTAACCCTAAACATAACCATTGCCGCACTGCCTGGAAGGCGACGTTGGGGGCTAAAAACACTAAACACCGGTAACAGGCCAAGGTGGGGCCCTGGAGTTCTGACCCCAGACAACAAAATCTGGTTCAAGGGAGGTGCAATTTCACCTCTCTGGTAAGGAGCCACACCTAGTGGGGGAAGTGGAACTACATTGATATAGTTGGGATCACTTAGGGATAGGTCTTGCGCTGGAATAGGTTTAGGTTCAAATAATCAATTCTCCAATCTAAAACAAGTTTTGTTTGACTAATCTGATGTTGAGGAATAAAATCCAGAAATCGACCTTTAAATCCATACCTTTTCACCACACATGTATAAGGGCACATGTCGGGCTGGAAGAAGTTAAGGAGGAAACATAAGACTTTCACCCAGGAAATAGGTGTTTGTGTCTTGGGAGTCCTACTTAAGGGGACCGGTTTAACCAAAACCACATTCTTTTTCTAATCTTGTCGTTTTGGTGTCTAAACTTAAAGTGCTCATATGATGCTCATTTTCAGGTTCATAATTGTATTTAGAGGTTATATCAGAATAGGTTTATATGGTTTAATTTTCAAAAAACACCATATTTTGTTGTACTTCACATTGCTGCAGCTCCTCTTTTCACCCTGTGTGTTGAGCTCTCTGTTTTAGCTACAGAGTGAGACCTCTCACTGCTGTAACATCTTTGTTGGGAGTTGCACATGCGCAGTACTAGGTAAGGACTACTAGCCAGTCAGAAGCAGAGTATGAGGGCGTGCCCTGACAGTACCTAGGTAAGGACTACTAGCCAGTCAGAAGCAGAGTATGAGGGCATGTCCTGACAGTACCTAGGTAAGGACTACTAGCCAGTCAGAAGCAGAGTATGAGGGCGTGCCCTGACAGTACCTAGGTAAAGACTACTAGCCAGTCAGAAGCAGAGTATGAGGTGTGCCCTGACAGTAGCTAGGTAAGGACTACTAGCCAGTCAGAAGCAGAGTATGAGGGCGTGATCTAGGTAAGGACTACTAGCTAGTCAGAAGCAGAGTATGAGGGCGTGATCTAGGTAAGGACTACTAGCCAGTCAGAAGCAGAGTATGAGGGCGTGATCTAGGTAAGGACTACTTGCCAGTCAGAAGCAGAGTATGAGGGCGTGCCCTGACAGTAGCTAGGTAAGGAGTAAGAGTGAAGTGAGGTGAGGTGTGCAGGTACTGACAGCTTTGTCTCGTCTGTTTAGATCCAGAAAAACAAACTTTAAGAATCCTCATGTAAGAGAAAAGGATTTAAACCAAAGGGACCAAAATGGAGAAAGAAGTGGCAACAAGTCCATAAATGTTATTCACTTTGATGTCGGAACAGGCCAACTTAACAACAATGTAGTTATCACAATATAGACTGTTTATAGTGTTTCCACAAAGGGTCAAACGGATGTTTAAGAATAAAGTAATTAAGAATTTCACGTAAGAGTACAACCATATCACAATCATTAAGATAACCACCTTGTTTGTTGTCATACGAGTGTTATATTGTAGAGGATAACAGATAGCAAGATATCTGTCATAAGAAATGACGGCTAAGTTAATAAATTCTACATTTACATATGTATACAAACAGAAGATCTGCAGGTAACAGAGAGAAGCAGAAACAGTGTGAATGTCAGAGAGGATCTGAACCAGAAGGAATGGAAACAACCCTGTACTACCATACAGTTCATTTCCAAACAGGCTGCACAGAAAAAGGTACATAGGTTCATGTAAGCTTCTGTTCATACAGATAACCACAATCAGAGATGTGTTGGCAGTAATAATAACAATGTATAACACAGCAGTTAACATGAAATACAAGTATTTTAAAGTCCCCACATTTAAATAAGTGCTAAGAATAAAGTAGGATGAAGTTGAATTTACCATCATTCTTGTTTTAGGTGAGAAAGCTCAATCATAAAGAGGTTTGCTTCTCGTTGCTTCATATGTTTTAACCCAAAATGACTAATTGGTTGTAAATAAAGACAGTGCTCTGAATAACAAAGGCATTATTTTCAGTCTTCTGAGCTTAGCATTGACAACACTGCTTCACATAGTCCAAAAACAACCCACGAAACTAGCAGAAAAAGCTTACCATTGACTCCACAGTCTCATTAAATGTTAAAATACATTTAAATATATTTTCTTTAAAGGAAACAGAAATATTTACATTACACACAGCTTAACATTTGCCCAAAAACATGAATGTATCAAGTTGAATTCAAAATGTTTACAAAGGATTCTAAAACCACCAACTACTTTCTGAAAAGGAAGAGAGCTGCACCAATTAAACCGGCCGTTAACAACTTAACTCTCCTATGCAACAACACAAGCACGCGTAAACACTCTGCCTCCAAAAGAGAATAAGATTACTGACCTTATTACATTACAACTCGAGTAAAGACAACCAACACACAGCTTCAAAGTTGCCAATTGGCCCACTGGCCCATCTGTAGCTCTCTCCAGGTCCTTTATACAACAGCCTTGATGGGACAACCCACTTTAGACGCAGGACGGGTAGCAGGGCGGCACCTGGACGCCACATGAGGAAGGTGTCACGGCTGGTGCGAAGTCAGGCAAGGTAGGACCCAAATGCAGTTTAAAGAGTTTTAATAAAACGAAAGCAACACTTACTGGGAGCAATAATCCAGAAAACAAGGAAATCCAAGACAGGGAACACAAACAGAACAGAACGCACAGCAAAAATAACGAGACGATCCGACAAGAGACAAGGGAAAACAGAGAGGCTAAATACACAAGGTAATGAGGGAACGAGAGGCAGGTGACACAACAGGTGGAACAAATCAAAAAAGGCGGGAAACAAACAAAGACAGGAAGAAAGCTAGACAAGACAAGGGAGACAAGACCGACTACAAAATAAAACAGGAAACCAAGCAAAACAGAGAAACAAGACTACACAATAAAACAGAACAAAATACCAAAACCCTGACAGTACCCCAAGGGACAGATCCCAGATGTCCCAAAAACAAAAACAGGCAGAAACAACCCAGGGAGGGCGGAGGGGGCCCGGAGGAAGGACGATCCCAGAAACAAAATAATTCAACCCCGGAGGGGCGAAGGAGAGTCCAGGGAAGGCAGAAGGCCACTGGGGACCAGGGAACAGAAAGTCACTGGGGTACAGTGAACAGAGTCACTGGGGCACAGGGAACAGAGTCACTGGGGCACAGGGAACAGAGAGTGGGACCACTCTGGAACAGAGAGGCCACTCTGGACTGAGAGAGCTCGGCAACAGGGGGCAGAGAGGCCTCGGCAACAGGGGGCAGAGAGGCCTCGGCAACAGGCGAAACCCCTCTGGAGGCCGTCCGCGAAGGCGAAACCCATCAGAAGGCCGGCGGCGAAGGCGAATCCCTTCTGGTGGCCAGGCAGGCTCAGCAGATGAAGGGGCAGCTGGGCTGAAGACAGGCGACGGGTCAGCTGGGCTGGAGACAGGCGACAGGTCAGCTGGGCTGGAGACAGGCGACGGGTCAGCTGGGCCAGTGTCTGCCAACAAGGTAACAGGATCAGTAACAGACAACAAGGCAACAGGGTCAGGAGTCGGCAACTCCGCCGACAGGGTAACTGGAGCATTAGTCGGCCGGACCACCGACAAAACACGGGGGGCAGGAGTGGGCCTGACCGCCACAGGCAAAGTCTCATGGGGGCAGAACAAAGGCAAAGTCACTAGGGAGGTCTCTGGGACTCTGGAGACCAACAAAGCCTCAGGGACAGTCTCTGGGACGCCGGAGACCGGCAAGGCCTCTGGCTTGCCCGTAGACGTGGACTCTGGGAGGTCTGTCGACGTAGACTCCGGGAGATCAGTCGACGTAGACTCTGGGAGGTCTGTCGACGTAGACTCTGGGAGGTCTGTCGACGTAGACTCTGGGAGGTCTGTCGACGTAGACTCTGGGAGAGTGGTCATCGAAGACTCTGGACGACTGGAAGACTCCAGCAGAGCGGTCAACGGAAACTCTGGAAGGCTGCACGTCAGCAGCGGTTCTGGGCGGCTGCACGTCAGCGGCGGTTCTGGAAGGGCGGTCATCGACGACTCTTGAAGAGCGGTCATCGAAGACTCTGGACGACTGGAAGACTCTAGCAGAGCGGTCATCGAAGACTCTGGACGGCTGCACGTCAGCAGAGATTCTGGAAGGCTGCACGTCAGCAGAGATTCTGGAAGGCTGCACGTCAGCGGAGGTTCTGGACAGCTGCTAGCCAGCTGGGGATCTAGGGAGCTGCTAGCCAGCTGGGGATCTAAGAGGCTGCTAGCCAGCCGGGGTTCAGAGAAGCTGCTAGCCAGCCGAAGCCAGGGATTCTGGGATCAAGGACAACCTGGGGACACGAGGGAACTCAGGAACACTAGAAAGCTTGGGGAAGCTAGGAAGCTCGGGGAAGCTGGGCAGTGCTGGGAAACTGGGCAGCTTGGGGACACTAGGAAGGCTGCTAGCAAGCCTGGGATCTGGGAGAGTGCTAACTAGCCTGGGCTCAGGAAGGCTACTAGCTAGCCGGGACTCAAGAAAGTTGCTAGCTAGCCTGGATTCAGGGGGTTTGCTAGCTAGCCTGGATTTAGGGAGGTTGCTAGCTAGCCGGGGCTCAGGGAGGTTGCTAGCTAGCTTGAATTCAGGAGAGCTGCACGTCAGCCCGGAGTCAGGAGAGCTGCACGTCAGCTCAGGCTCAGAAACACAGGTTAGCTCAGGCTCGGGTACACAGGTTAGCTCAGGCTCAGGAACACAGGTTAGCTCAGGCTCAGGTACACAGGTTAGCTCAGGCTCAGGTACACAGGTTAGCTTAGGCTCAGGTACACAGGTTAGCTTAGGCTCAGGTACACAGGTTAGCTCAGGCTCAGAAACACGGGTCTGCTGAGGCTCAGGACAAAACACAGGCATGGAGATGGGGAGGCGAAACTCCTGTGCTGTGGCCTGCCAATGCACCTCCATAAGGTGCCTAGCGAAGGCGGGGTCCTCCTCATGCAGGGAGCGGTAAAACTCAATTAAAAGTTCTCCCTCAGAGTCCAGCGGGTGAAAAACTGGCAAAAACTCCATAACTACTGGGTCCCTAGTATGGTCGGATCGTACTGTCACGGCTGGTGCGAAGGCAGGCAAGGTAGGACCCAAATGCAGTTTAAAGAGTTTTAATAAAACGAAAGCAACACTTACTGGGAGCAATAATCCAGAAAACAAGGAAATCCAAGACAGGGAACACAAACAGAACAGAACGCACAGCAAAAATAACGAAACGATCCGACAAGAGACAAGGGAAAACAGAGAGGCTAAATACACAAGGTAATGAGGGAACGAGAGGCAGGTGACACAACAGGTGGAACAAATCAAAGAAGGCGGGAAACAAACAAAGACAGGAAGAAAGCTAGACAAGACAAGGGAGACAAGACCGACTACAAAATAAAACAGGAAACCAAGCAAAACAGAGAAACAAGACTACACAATAAAACAGAACAAAATACCAAAACCCTGACAAAAGGTGGAAGAAACGCCAAAACACAACAAGGGACACTGTCCTGCCCAGAAAATTTGTTCAAGCAGCAATTACGACTTGTATTTCAATCAATCATCAATTTTGGTTTTCACATGAAATCTTCAGTACAATTCCAGTGAAAAATATAAATTCAGAATGTGTTCATATACCTGACATCTTTTTTTGGGAAAAAAAACACAGACCCTGCCGTTTTGTTTGTCTAAAAAACGCTAGCAGCACTTATTAACTGAAGGCGTTTTCTATTTTTTTTTCTATTGAGCTAATCGCTAACGTTAGCTGAGATGCTAGTGTTTTGTAACGGCAGGAATAAACACATGGTAACAAAAACAATCGAAACATGTCTAGCTAGCTTTACTCAACACATTAACACTATGATACAGTGTAATTGTCAAGTTGTATGGCTCACTGTGTTCATTCATAGTCGATCTTAATAACCCTCTTCACCTCGACCATCTGATGGTTGTTATTGGAAACTAGCTAGCTAACGTTTTAGTAGTAATGGGTTCATATGCTAGCTACCTATTTACTTACAATCAGTGGCAACGACATCTAAAACATGTAGCTGCATTCAGTTAACAAGATTATAATCATAACACATTTATTTGTCCCTTAGATTTTTACCTTGAGGTCATTCCTAAAAAAAAACCTGAATCCACAGCAGTGTGAGGAAGTTGTTGAGGAAATGGCGGCCATGGTTGGTGGAGCAGGCTCAGGGACAGTGCAGAGAGTCCAAGAGGGTAACTCATAATAGCCCCAGATGTTTAGCCCTATGGAAAATACATGAAGCAAAAAAGATTTTTCCTTGATATCAAACTGATATGCTGGTACTGACATCATATGTTGCCAGATATGGATAGCCTAGGCTCTCTTGAGAACGAAAAACATGGTATAACATGTATAGGTGGCCTTTATAATCACCAATATATATTTTGGTAAATGAAAGTAATAAAATTATCTATAGATTTTATTATCTATATTGAGGGCACTTCGGTATTGTCATAAACCTGTTCTGAAACTGTGTCCTGTCCTGTGCCCTTTTTTTGTCTAAAGATCCTGCCACAATGGGCACCACAGAAGTCCACAACTTTTTTGCCAGCTGTGTTCAGGTGGAAGAGGAGGAGCCGTCGGGTGATTTGGAGGAGACAACTCGGCAAAAGGGTCATAAAGTACCTCAGCGAACCATTGAAGATGCCCACTGACCTCCTCACTTTCTGGAAAGATAGGGCAAGTGCCCTTGTTCCTGTGGCCAAAAGACTTCTAGCCATCCCAGCAACAAGCACCCCGTCTGAGAGGAGTTTTAGTGTGGCAGGGAGACTAATTGAGGAGAGACGCACTGCCCTCGATCCAGAGTGGGTTGATAATTTACTCTTTACTCCAACGTACCCTGAGACTCTCTCTCTCTCTCTCTCTCTCTCTCTCTCTCTATAAAACAGTAAATGCCCACAATTGAGAAGCTGAAACTAGGGATATATTGTCTGTTGTATATCATTTTAACTCTCAAATTGAGATAATAGTGGTACATGTTGGTGTCCAGCGTTCACATGGCTAAAAGTAAGAAAATGGAATTGGATTGACAGACTTCATATAAATATGTGATGTTGTATGTCAGATATTTAGGATTTAAAGCTTATTTCAATGCCAGAAATGCATGCACACATTGCATCAGTTGTTATTCATGTTGATGAGTGTCATCCTGAAAGGGCATCGGTTCCAGCTGTGCGTTATGAACAGTCGTATGCACTGCAGTGATGCTAATGTATCAGATAACTATTGTGCACTTGTCAGTGCCGTCATCTGGGCTGAGGTTGTTGGAGGCCAGTTTCACTCCTGTTGGATCCACTGCTGTTTGTGAAGGATCCTACCTCAGAGCTATAGCATTTTATCTGTACTCAAGGTTTATGTGTTTCCACTGTAATTGTATAGAGTATTGGTGCAAAAATGTTGTAGTATATGTGCAGATGAACTTAGAATTATTTGGGTGTATGTTGTCTGTATCCCTGAATACCAGATCTGTTAAACAAAAAAAGAAAAAAGCACTTGTTATCTTCTCTTAAGACCTATCACCTTTTTAAACACAGATTCTTCCAATCCGTCGCCCCCTACTTAATGCAACAAACCATCTTTAACTGTATTTCTCTCTCTCTAATGTAAAAAGTCTGTCATTTTTGCCATAGCATTTATATTTTCAAAGTACAGAATGTAATAACAAAAAACTTTTTCAATGAAATTACCAAAGAAAAGGACAAAAGGCCATACTCTGGCTGGTGAGAAATGTTGCTCTGCATCTAAGTGTGGCTATGTGGCTCTCCGTTATCTCTCTCTCTCTCTCTGTGTGTGTAAGGTAAAAATTCATAAGTTCTGTCATTTTGCCATAGCATTTATAGCTCCATAGCAGGTGGGACAGGTTCAATCCACTCACTGTAGTTCAGCTTCTTTATTTGTTGTTCTCACCTCATTAACTGTCTGTCTCCTCTACCATTAAATTTGTAAAGATAAATTAATTTTATAAATATGAAACTACACAGTGTCATTATTTAATCAAAGAGAAAATGGGATATTAAAGCTATAATATGCCAATGTGTGTGGTTAACTCTAACTCTAATAGATCGCTATCTTTGGTTCGTCTGAATTCCAGGGGGGGCAGTCACGTGATCGGGATAGGATGGGAGCGACAATTGATTCCCGTGTCACCCTCTGGTCAGCACCAACTACGATGGGCTGAACTAAAGCAGCTTAAGTTAATAATCGATCGTTCTGAGCCTCTACTACTACTATTGGAATTATTTTCAACTTTTGGAATTTGCTCCAACAGCACTAGACCAAACTGAAAAGTCCAAAGACCAACCAAGGTAGGTGAGAAAGAAACTAAAAGTCAGTGATTATCAGGCCCAAAGGGAATCTGCGAATTTTAGCAAACATTTTTTCTGCTTGTGGTGGAGATGTGTTAACATTCTAAGCCTAATTTTATTCATATTAAAATCTTCAGAAAATTCTGCAGAATTCTGCATCCGCAGATTCCGTGTGGCCCTGCTGATTATAGAAATGATTCATGTTTTCATGTGTGCAAGGATCCACCCAACAGTGACCTCAGATTCTACACATAAAGAATCTAGGGGTGTCCCCGACTAAGAATTTACAGATTCTGTCAAGTCCTGACTATCGGTAAGGTTGTGTGTAAAGCTCTTTCTTAAAAACAATTTTAAGATTATTTTTTTGGGGTTTTCCACCTTTAATCGATAGGACAGGTAGGTGAGAAAGGGGAGAGAGAGGGGGAAATCGTCACAGGTCGGACTCGAACCCTGGACTGACAAGCCTCTAAGTATATGTGCGCCTGCTCTACCCACTGAACCAACCTGGCCATTGTAAAGCTCTTTTAGTATAAAAACATTGTACAAGGGTTGCAGGGGTGTAGATAATTGAAAGAGGTTGGGAGCGCGCACTCGTGTGTCACTCAAGCAGTCAGCAGCTGGCACGCACCCCTGGTGATGAGAAGCGGAGCGCAGAGAGCAAAAGTCTGCTGTCCTGCGCAACTTGTTTAGCAGTCCTCTTGTCATAATGTTTTTCTGCCACAAACGCAAACCGTGTTGCATATAACGCCACTGCCTGCTGTTCTGGTGTGCAGGATTTGGTAATCATTGGGGCGGAAGGATCATGCATTGGATCACGGCTGTGCTTCTGTATCTGCCGGTGGCACACAACTTGCATCTTACTTTGGGTCATCTTTTACTATTTGAAAGTGCACCCTTTAGATTTTCTTTTCCCAAACATTTTCAATTAAAGGTTTAAATCCCTGCCGCCAAAATGCTCCCTTATCGGTCACAGATCGTCCAAAATGAAATTTCTATCAGTAATTGGGGCAGATGGATTTATTCACCCACTTTAAAAATATGTATTAAAAGCTTATTTCTTTACATTATAAGCTGTATATTAACTTATTGTGAGAAAACAAGTCCGACATTGAGCACCCCCATGAAGCCAAAATGGCAATGTCCCCCGCCTCTGCAAAGATGCGATTGTGAGATTGGCAGGCAAATCTGACTGGGGTCTATTCAGGGTCACCCCTAAAGGAATCTAAATAATACAATTCATATCCAACAATTACTGACTAATAAAAGTATTTTCTAATGTGTGTCTGTCGGTCTTGAAGTTGTGACAGAGCGGTCTGATGGGAGGTCATTACCAGCCAGTCTCTGAGGACCGTGCTCATTGGTCTCACTGGTCAACAGCTCTGATTGTAATTTGCTTCAGAGGGAATTAGTGGAAACTGTGGCTAATGTGAAGAGACCTCAGGGACAAACATGTTGACAGGCTGAAATGACCTTTGACCTGAGGGACTTCATCAGTGAGATGCAGTGATGTAACTTCTCCTAACACTTTTGAGAGGTTACATCACTTACAGATCAAAGTAAAGTTAGTTTATTAAGAAGCATCACTTTAGATTGTCAGAAGTTTAAAGCTCCATATTATAGACTGCAACAATCACGTAGACAAAACAATCCGTGTAGACGAATGGGCGTAGAGTTGAAATGCGGAGATATGAAATCTGCAAACTTTATTTCTGTTGTCATTTTCACCCGCAACTGTAACCTTTAAAGAAATGTGTTGAAACACGGAGGATCTGACTAGAGCTGCAAAGTTTATTCAAATAGTTGTTAACTGTTAAATTAATTGCCAACTATTTTGACAATCGATTACTAATTTTGAGTCATTTTATATGATATAAAATGTCAAGATTCCCTCTTCCCTGTATCTTAAATGTGAATATTCTCTAGTTTCTTCACTCCTCTGTGACAGTAAACTCAATATCTTTGACAAAACAAGACATTTGGGGACATCATCTTTGGGCTTTGGGAAACACTGATCGACATTTTTTTTACCTCTCCAAGCTAATGTTAGTCAAAGTGTTGACATATGAAAGCTTCAAATATGAATTTTAGATTGAGACGAGAGTATATGCAGCTATTCCTTGCCCCCCTATTGCTCAGCACCCAATTACCTCCATCCTTACTGTACACAGCTTCTGGCACCTTGGTGACGGAAAGTCCTTCTCCATGGCTTCTCCGAACTCCTCCCACACCTGCTGCTTTGCCTCTTTCGGTACCTCTGTCGGTACCTTGGACGGGATAACATATCCCGGAAGGACATCTTCAGTCGGACACCTTCCCTGACCACCGGTGTCCACCATGGTGTTTTAGTTTTTTATAACCTTTATTTATTCAGGGAAGGTTAACTGAGAGGCAGCCTCTCTTTTGCAGGAACACCCTGATCACATTCACACAGTAACACATTCATACCTGGAAGCTGCCCAGTACAACCACAGTCTGATCTGATCACATTCATACCTGGAAGCTGCCCAGTACTACCACAGTCTGATCTGATCACATTCCCACAGTAACACATTCATACCTGGAAGCTGCCCAGTACTAGTCTGATATGCTGGCCACTGAGCAGCTCCACTGGAGCAGTTGGAGGTTGAGGGCCTTGCTCAAGGGCACCTCAGTGGTGGTAAATGAGGGAGGGTTCACGCTGCTCTTTCACTTACCCCACCCATATTTTTATCCTGTATGGGTATTGAACCGACGACCTCCCGGTCACAAGCTAGCTTCTCTAACCTTTAGGCCACCAATGCCCCTTGAGGCCCCTAAGACCTTTAGACCACAGCTCCCCACCGCAGCTTCAGCAAGGGAAGCTTTGAACATTGCCCACTCCAGTTCAATGCCCCCAACCTCCACAGATATGCCAGAAAAGCTCCTCTGGAGGTGTGAGTTGAAGAACTCTTGGACAGGGGCCTCCTCCGGACGTTCCCAGTTCACCTGTTGGGCTTCCCAAGTCTGTCCAGAGTCTTCCCCCATCGCCTGACCAACTCACCACCAGATGGTGATCAGTTGACAGCTCCGCTGCTCTTTTCCCATTTATCTTGTGAAATTACAGTCATTACAGAAGAAAGTTATACGTGCCATATCATGGTCAAAGGTAAATGCTCCCACTGACCCTCTTTTCCACAGCTACAGTCCTTGCTGAATGTAAAATATTTTACAATGCCTGTATAATGTATAATGTAAATATGTTTAACGACATATACAATAGTTGTAATAGTTGTAATAATGTTTACTTTATTGGGCAATAAAGACAACTTTTTCTTAACAAAGAAAGTGACATTCAAAACAGTGATAACTGAAACAGATATACAACACACCATGCAGTGTGTATACAAATATTTATTGCAAACAGACCTGTATGTATGATGATGTAACCAAGTGGCGTCTCATTTCATAGGGGTATGTTTTCACCCCTAGCCCTTACCCCTCGTTTTCGAAGGCCAAGGGCTCGGGGTAAACTAAGGGGTAGGGGTAAGATAGAGAAATGGGATTCAGCCTTAGTCTTAGTTTTCAGAGTGTTTTTGTTAGATGTATTGCTGACCAAACCAACCTTCATATTGACAGTTATTGCATGAAATAAATAACAATGTACACTTTTTTTCAGCTGCTGGTCAGCTGCTGGACAGGTACTGCATCCATTCGTCTACACGGATTGTTTTGTCTGCATGATTGTTGCAGTCTATAATATGGAGCTTTAAACTTCTGACAAACAATCTAAAGGGATGCTAATTAATAAACTAACTTTACTTTGATCTGTAAGTGATGTAACCTCTCAAAGGTGTTAGGAGAAGTTACATCACTGCATCTCACTGATGAAGTCCCTCAGGTCAAAGGTCATTTCAGCCTGTCAACATGTTTGATCCCTGAGGTCTCTTCACATTAGCCACAGTTTCCACTAATTCCCTCTGAAGCAAATTACAATCAGAGCTGTTGACCAGTGAGACCAATCAGTACAATCCTCAGAGACTGGCAGGTAATGACCTCCCATCAGACAGCTCTGTCACAACTTCAAGACCGACAGACACACATTAGAAAATATTAGTTTTACAGATTAATTAATTAATTTTTACAGAATAAAAATCTAAATATAATCAACAAAATGATGTACCCCGCAGTCAATTATATATATAAATCACTGTGTGTATTGTCTTGTCAGTTCACACACACACACACACACACACACACACACACACACACACTCCTCACATGTGCAAACACATTATGTCATAACGGAACACTAACCAATTACTGCTTTAGTATAGGACTATATAGAGGTCAAAGGTCAGATTATCTGTTTTGAACAATGGATGCTAACAATAGACAGAGAGCAAGGGGAGGAGGAGGAGGGAGAGACAGGGGATGAGGAGGAGGAGGAGGAGGAGAGGGAGGAGGAGGGAAGAAGAGAAAGAAGGAGAGCCATCTCTGATGAGATCAGGGCCACACTTATTCATCATGTGATCAACCACGGATTGACCAATGAGAGAAGCCCATCTTGAGTAGCTTTACCGTGGCGTCCATACTGCATGCAACTATCTAATGACTATTTCAGCATTACAAATCAATCAGACTTTGTTTTGCACAAAGTGCATACAATCCCCCCCTCCCCGACACACAAGCTTGCCCAAACACACACACACACACACACACACACACACACACACACACACACACACACACACACACACACACATATTCTTTATTCTAAAAATGATACCTTTGGTTTACATATATTTGTAGTTTTGTTTTCTTGTTTCATGCTACTGTATACAACACTGTGCTACTCTTACAAACGTGATGTTTTGTCCAATAACTATTTTCTGTTTTACTGTAACATTACATTGTTGTTTCCAGTGCACTTTTCAACCCCTCTCAGCAGATGACTTTCTCTCTAGAACATTGTAAATGTAGATATAAGCCTATGAAAGACAAACGAGCTTTAGATTTAGAACAACAGTGTGTACATGGTATATCCAAAAAGTTACTATTATGAAAAAAGTGTTTGCCATTTGATGCAAATTCTTCATTTTGAGATGTGTTTATGGTATTTTGAATGCAATGTTTCATTTTGAAGGAGATGTGAGGCATTTTGTGTGTGTTATTATAAAAATCTAAATGTAATCAACAAAATGATGTACCCAGCAGTCAATTATATAAATAAATCACTGTGTGTATTGTCTTTTCAGTTCACACACACACACACACACACACACACACACACACACACACACACACACCATCATACAACATTATGTGTATAAAAATCCGCGTAGGGAAGTTGGTTGGGGTGGTGGATGGGTCAAACAATACAGGACTTTCACCCCGGAGACCGGGGATCACGTCCCGCGTGTGGCAGTTCCTTTCCGTGTTCTTCTTCTCCTAACCGCAACCGTCCCATTGTTGTAGCGTGTCCCGCGTGTGGCGGTCCATCCCATTGTTGTCGATGGCGTGTCTCGTTTCATTTCCCCATTGTTGCGTCCCCCAGAGACCGCGGATCGTGTCCCGGCGGCCGTTGTTGTCACCGTCTACCGCGACTGGCGTTTAATTTCCCCGTTCGTGAAATGGTCACGTTACCATTTCGTGGTGACCACCACGAAATAAACGAGAAAATTGTGTCCCTGTTGACGAATCAATAGATCAAAATTACGTGACCATTTCACGAACTGCCGTGAGACCGGGTTGCCCAGAAGTACGCAAATTGACCACAATTGAAGAGGTTGTGCAGCAAACGCTGGTTGCTGAAGTGATTTCCCTTCGGTATACATTAAGGTTCATTAGCCTATTACCTAAGTCTGGATGCTACACTGCCAAAAAAAAGGTGGAACAGCGGTAGAAGTTTTTTTGTAGGTGTTCGAGTGTTAAGTGTGCTACATTTATTTTTTCCCCTTTAGCAAGCACATCTTCAAATGTTGGTGCTACTGCACCAGCATCCTGTGAACCTTCTTCCTCGTCTCTACCCTCTACACCCGCACGTAGGATGAAAATGGTGGATGACCAGGATGAAATGCTCTTGCCTGAGCAAAGGGGGCAAACGAGGGCGCTGCAAAAGATTTCGTCGGATGTGCAGCAGATGGGCATTTCCATCAGGGCTATGAGGCGCGACAGTCAGCAGGTAAAAGACCTTGTGGTTGCAGTGAATGGGATGACGCAAGCTGTCACGAAATTATGTCGCCAGCAGCAGGAGACCAACAACTGCCTCAAGACAATCATTGCAGGCCGGAACCGCCAACACTGCGCCACCCAGCCCTGTGCCATCCCGACCTGCGCCACCCAGCTGTACGGTCCAAGCAGCGCATCCGGCTTTTCAAGACCCCAAATGTGTGCTCAATCACCCCCCTCGTCTGAATGTGTGCCCGGTTGTAATTTTGCTGAGCTGCTGTTGTTGGGTTGTGTAATGGGGTCATTAGCCATGGTTGTTGGGCATACCCACCATCGCCTGCAGCAAAATATAGAACAGAATTAAAATATATTGAAGAGAAATTAACGTGTGGTATTAATGCATGGGATGTTTGATAATGTAGCAATGCAAGCAGATAGATGGCTAGATAAATAGATTAGATATCCAAGGGAAATGTTAGGTGTACTGTGAAACGTCCCCATACAAACAAATAAAATAAGCAATGCTTACCAAGTAGCCACGTCTCTCCAAAAGCCTGGTTGCCCAATCTTTGGTAGATGGCACTATTGCGGAATATGAAGCTGTCATGGACAGGGAATTTGGCCACGACGTTTGTGATCACCATGTTTGCGTCACATACAACTTGCACATTCATGGAATATGTATGTTTTCTGTTTCTGTAAATGTGTTCCTGGAGTGACGGGGGGACAGTTGGTATGTGGATGCAATCAATGGTTCCTATGACGTTCGGAAAGTTGCCGATGTTAAAGAAATCCTGCTTGATGCGTGTTATTTCATCATTAGTGGTGGGGAAATGTATGTATTGACTAGTGCACTGTAGCAAAGTGTTAAGTGCTGGTGCTATGACACGGCTAAGTGCAGACTGCCATATTCCCACTGCTGAAGCTATGACTGTTTGAAATGATCCTGATGCCAATATTTGTAAAGTGGCGAGGAGTTTAACAACTGCTGGAATGGAATGTGAACACTGAGTCAGAGATTCAATGTCCTCTTTGATTTCTTCCAGTAACTGTAATATTGCATGGCTGCTTAATCTGTAACGCTTAATGATTTTGTGTTCACTCAACTGAAAAAGTGTGATCCTTGTGGCAAAAATATTTTCAGCTCGTCTCCTTGGCCTATGTCTTCGTCTTGCTCGGATTACTGCTGCCATTTCACCAGGAGGCATAGGCCTATGCGAGGAAACCCGCTTCCAGGTTTACACTTGCTTTTATGAGGCAGAGAATTTTCACCGCAAAATAGAGGCGTGCTTTCACGGGCGTTTTTTGTACATAGCGCGGAATACATAATTAGGCGCACTTTCCGCTTCCGCTCCCATCTCTTTATGGGAAACTCCCACTCTCACCTTCACCCTCCCGTGAATGCATATGCATGACATTATTCATCATGTGATCAACCACGGATTGACCAATGAGAGAAGCCCATCTTGAGTAGCTTTACAGTGGCGTCCATAATTCAAACCTTCAGAAATGAGAACAGGCATGCAACGATCTAATGACTATTTCAGAATTATAAATCAATCAGTTTGTTTTGCACAAAGTGCATACAATATAAAAATGTGAGTTGCATTGTTATGAGCCATTTTAGCATTTATTATTAAATAAAGTACAATTTAAAAGACTCTCGTGGGCTAAACTTTTGCTATATTCAAAAGTACATTGCTGGCATTTTATTTCAGTACACTACATTTAATAATTATCTAGTGACACAGTGTTATAAATGCTTACATTTTGCAGTTTTTTTCTAAAATGAGAAAACATTTCAGACATTTCATTTAAGTAGATATTATAATAACTATACTTTTTCTTATCTTTTCACTGTGACAAGTCAACATTTTACAACAGAAGATATTTTCACAGGCATTTTGTATTTTGGACATCTGCGATCCATATATGATAGGATTCAGTGGTTGCATTATCAGAAAATACTGTGACAAAATAATGCAAAGCATGCTTGGTACACAGGTCACATCAAATCTACTTAGTATCTCTGCGACAGGCAAACAACTTATACCGGAGGATATGTTTACATGTATTCCGTATTTTGGACATTTGCAATCCATACATGACAGGATTCAAAAGTGGCTGTATGATGAGAAAATACAGTGAGAGAATGATGCGAAACACACTGGGTACACTGGTCATATCAAATCTACTCTGAAGTATTTCAAAGCAGCAGCCAAAAGAAAAGTTTAGGAGTGAAGTGAGGTGAGGTGTGCAGGTACTGACAGCTTTCTGTCTCGTCTGTTTAGATCCAGCATTGCGCAATCATGTAAGGCTTGCATCATGTAGACTTGCCAACAGTTTTGTTGTAATTACTTAGAATTCCTCATGGGAGAGACAGAAAATACGCAATATAGCTTTAAAGCTACAAGTCTAAGAAAAAAAAAACATTACATTAAGACACCCACATAGACACATCAAATGTGAAAATTACAAAGCAACTGAGGTGGTGGTGGCAGTATTACAGTTTGTTCAGCACTGTGATGACGGTGGGGACAAAACTTTTTTTGAAATAGGGTTTAGTCCAGTTCAGTGCTCTGTATCTGCAGCCAGATGGAAGTAGTGTGAATAATTGATTCAGGGGATGGTCTGTGTCAGCTGCTACTCACATGCTAGGCATGTGATGGCTGTGTCATTCATGTCTGATAGGCTGGGTGTGGGGAGATTGATTATCTTCGAGTGTGATTTTAGATGAGTTTGTTATTGCAGGTGGCGGTTAGCATTGTGTAAAAACAGGGTGAGCAGTAGGGCAGAGCAGGGTGGGTTGGATGATGCTTTTGTAAAGTAGGAGCAGGAGGTGGGGGGCAACAGAAAGGGCTTTCAGTTGGTGCATGACGTAGTCGTTGTTGTGCGCGTTTCTGGATGGCAGTGACATGTTCTTTGAAGTTGAGTTTATTGTCTATAATGAGTCCCGATATTTAAAACTGATGACATGTTCAACTGGTTGGCCGTGGATGTGGGTATGGTTCAGTCCAGGTGGTGAATTGGATGTGTAAATGACCAGGGGTCTCATTTATAAAACTGTGAAAGCCCAAAATGGCGTACGCCAAAAAAAAGTCAGATTTATAAAACCGTGCGTACGCACACCTGTAAGCAACGTTCCCTTTATAAATCAGAGATTACCTACAAGGGAGCGTACGTAGATCAGCCTCTTATCCTGTCCTGTACACGCCCATTTTTAACCATATATAGTCAATGCAAAGCACCTCATGAATGCTGATCAGTATATGAATGACACTGGCAGTTGTTACACCAAATCATGATGAATGGCGGAAAAAAAGCAAAAAACTTCTCAGACGTTCAGAAATTGCTGCAAAATTGAATTGAATAATTTCTGATCTATAACTACATGTATTAATAATACGTCCATGGCAGGCATTACGGCACTCGGGGACAGCTTCGATATACCAGACGTATATAATAAGATTTAACAGAACTATATACTATATCCAAACAAGCCTTAGTGATGAAGATTATCTATAATATTTATTTAAAAAAAAACACTTAGCTGTCTGACATTTCCCTCTGGAAACAGCCGGTTTCCCCCAGAGTGGCGAGGACCAGTATTTGGACCGGGATGGAACAGTTCCAGCGCGTTGCCCTCTCTACTGGACCCAATTCAGTACATACATACTGTGTTCTGCAGTTATCTAATGGTTGGGTATTTGATGCTATCCTGTATTCCATGCAGTCGGTCCATCTCCTCCTCCTGCGCTCCGTAGCAGACAATGTGACGGCGAGACAACGGCGATTGAATATTAAGAACTAATTTTTATTTAAGATTTGAGTTGGAGGTGTTTATGGAACAGGTATCACTCAGTACAAGCGCAAATAACACTGCTGGATTTAATCTTCATGACAACGTGGATGATATGGAGTGAAAAAATGTGCGTGAGGCATCAATACTTGAAAATATTACGAGCAATCTTTATTCCCATTTACTTTCTGCAGTCTGACTTCAGTTCACTACCTCACCATCTGCGTTGCCAATTCCTATTTTGTCTCCAAAATGTGGGTATATGTGCACATTCTCCCGTCAAGTTTGTTTTTTATAAATCACAACCTTTGCGTGGGAAGTGGCGTACGCACATTTTCAGCCCCGTTTTGTGCGTGTGCCACGTTTATAAATGAGACCCCAGCTCTTTTGTTTTGTCTATGTTTAGTTGAAGGTAATTGTCCTGACACCATTGTGAAAACTGTGAAATTGAGTTCCTGGTACGCTGGGATGTAGTTATTGTTGTTGAGTAATCCAACTATGGCAGTGTCATCAGCGTATTTGTAGTAGGTAGTGACGGGTGAAGGGCTATTGCAGTCATTGGTGTACAGGATTAGGAGGAAGGGGCTGAGAACACAGCCGTGGGGGAGCTCCAATGTTGGTGATGATGGTTGATGATGTTATTGAGCCAATTCTCATGGTCTGCGGTCTGTTGCTGAGGAAGTTATGGATCCAGTGGATGAGAGGTGGGGGGATGTTGAGGTGATGTGATTTCTTGATGAGCTGGTGACGCTGGATTGTGTTGAAAGCGGAACTGAAGTCAATGAAACGGACTGAAGCAAAGTTGCCAGATGTCTGTAGGTGATGAAGGATGGGATGGAGAAGGTATGCCACTGCATCCTCCCTACCTCGTCTGGGTCTGTATGCAAATTGATGTGGGTCCAGGTGTTGTCTGACGGTTGGCAGGGTAAGGTTGAGGATTCATGGGTTTAGAATTTGGGTATCTGTTTTTTGTCGGAATAGTGGTGGTGATGCAAAACTTTATGTGGTCCGTTATCAGTGAGATCCGCTCATTCAGACTTTCCGTGAAAAATGCCCCAGTCGGTGCAGGCGAGAGAGCCCTGCAGCTGTGCGATGGCGTCCTCCGACCATTGGGTGATGCCGTGGGTTTGTGGCGTGATGCGTTGTGCCGGCCCTGTTATGGACTTTGATGTTCTCATACCACCTGTTGTTGTTGAAACAGACCCCGCCACCTTTCTCCTTGCCTGACTGACTGGTCGTATCGGCCCTTATGATGGTGAAATGAGCAAGACTGACCTTGGTGTCTGGGATCTCCTCGTCCAGCAAGGATTCAGTCAAAGCGATGATGCAGGAGTCTTTGAAGGCTCTCTCCGTCAGGCACTTGGCGTGCAGCAACTCCATTTTGTTCTGGAGGGAGCGGACATTCGCCAATATGATGGAGGGGAGAGGGGGTCTGAAGGGACGCTTTCGAAGTCTGGTTCGCACTCCACCTCGTCTGCCTCTTTGCCTCGGTTTTACCTCCTCTTCGCCTCGGTTTTACGCAAGAGTGTTGGCTTCTGTTTGCAGAGGATGGAGGACCATAGCTGTAAAAGATCCTCTCGGCTGTAGGTGAGTGGTCCTCGTCGCTGGTCTCTTGTGCCAGCACTGAGTGGATGTTAATAGTCCATAATATTATAAGTGCAATTCCGATTGCTTTGTAGAGATCAAACATTGTAGACAGACGAGACTCGACAATAGACAGGAGACAGACTTCACAGTAACACAAGACGCTAGGCCGGGTTACACAAACAAAGAAGCGGGAGACAGAGACACCCCACCGCTATGGATCACAGGCAGACTGTGTGTCGTCGCAGATGTTGGTCCTGAGTGGTGAGGAGAGGAGGTTGTGGAGGGATTGTGGCGGTGGAGTAGGTCTGTGAGGTAGGAAGGAGCCTGGTTATGGAGGGCTTTGTGGATGAGGAGGAGGACTTTAAACTGGATGCGTTGGGAAACAGGGAGCCAGTGGAGGTTCTGAAGGACGGGAGTGATGTGATCACGGGAATGGGTGTGGGCAAGGAGACGGGCAGCAGAGCTTTGGATGTATTGGAGTTTATTTAAGGCTTTTGCAGGTGAACCATAGAGGTTGCTGCTGTAGTAGTCAATTCCGGAAGTGATGAAGGTGTGAATCAAAGTTTCAGCAGCAGAGAAGGTGAGTGATGGCCAGAGACTGGCAATGTTTTTGAGGTGAAAGAAGGCAGTTCTGGTTACTTGGTTGATGTGGTTTTCAAAAGTGAGGTTGCTGTCGAAGATGACTGCCAGGTTACGGATGTGTGGGGATGGAGACAGGGTGGAGTTGTTGATAGTGAGACCGAAGTTATGGGTGTTCTTTGTGAGGGATTTCGGGCCAATGAGCATCAAGTCAGATTTATGGTAGTTGAGTTGGAGGAAGTTGGTTTGCATCCAGGTTTGAATATCGGTGAGGCAGTTGGTCATGGTGGAGGATATAGCTGTGGTGATGGATTTGGTAGAGATGTAGATCTGGACATCATCAGCGTAGCAGTGGAAGTGAAGACCATGTTTGCGTATGATATTTGAGTGGGAGGATGTAAAGGATGAAAAGGAGAGGACCAAGCACTGAACCTTGGGTGATACCTTGTGACAGAGGAGCAATGGAGGAGGTGCAGTTGTTGATGTGTTTGAACTGTTGTTAGATAGTAACGGAGCCAGGAGAGTGTGGTGCCACTGATGTTGCAGTAGGTTTCCAGTCGGGACAAGAGGATGGAGTGGTTGATGATGTCAAAGACTGCAGTTAGGGCAAGCATGATAAGAATGGTGAGGTGGCCAGAGTCAGAGGAGAGAAGGAGGTCATTGGTGACTTTGAGGAGAGCTGTTTGAGTGCTGTGTTGTGAGTGGAATCCAGATTGAAATGGTTCAAACAGGTTATTGGTGGAGAGGTGGGTTTTGATTTGGGCAGCGACAACACATTCCAGGATTTTTGACAGGAACAGGAAGTTGGATGTTGGTCGGAAGTTGGACATGGTATCCGGGTTTAGACCAGGTTTATTGAGGATGGGGGTGACTGGTGCAAGCTTGAGTGTTGTGGGGACTGATCCAGAACTGAGAGAGGAATTGATGATTGTAGTGATGAGCAGGGTGATGGATGGTAGGCAGGTCTTAATGGGATGGGATCAAGGCTGCAGGTGGAGCTGTTCATACCTGTGGTGAAATGTGAAAGCTCCACAGGGGACAGCAGAGAGAAGTGAGAGAGTGACTGAGAGGGCGGAGGGGGGGAGGCAGGTGTGGTGGTTGAAAGAGCAGGGGAGTTGGTCAAGTTGTTGTAGATGGTGTTGATTTTGGATTGAAAAAATGAGAGAAAAGAGTTGCATTTGTGAAGAAGTTTGTTTATTGTAGAGAAGAGAGTCTTGGGGTTGTTGGAGCCGGAGTGTATGAGCTGTGAGTGATAGTAGGACCGGGCAGTGTTTAAGGTGTTTTTGTATTGGTGAAGGTAGTCTGTATATGCATGGAGGTGAACTGTTAAACCGGTTTTATTGTAGAGTCTTTCCAGCTGATGTTTGCGGGACTTCATTTGGTGAAGATCAGGAGTGTACCAGGGGGCTGAGTGTGTGAAGGAGACAGTTTTAGTAATTATGCTAATTAATGCTCTACTGTGTCAATGGATCTTGAACTTCTTGTCCTGTAGGAAACAATATGTCAAAATTCATAATCATGCGTCATCAACCAGGGTTCTTAAAACCGGCGACCCACAAGGGTGTGTCCTGTCTCCTCTTTTATATTCTCTTTATACCAACAACTGTATATCCCACTCAACATCAATTAAACTGTTAACATTTGCAGATTATACCACTGTAGTAGGTCCTATCTCTGATGGTGATGAATCAGTTTACTGGGGTGAAGTAGTACAGCTGGTGAGGTGGTGTGAGAACAATAACTTTCTTAGGCACCACCATACACCAGTCTCTCTCATGGGACCTGAACATCAGTCTCATTGTAAGCAAAGCCCTTCATATACTGAAGTTGCATTGTTGACACTGTATGACAATGTATATAAGCATATAAAGAGAAATTCCTATTTTATCTGCTTTTATATATTTAACTGTTTTAACTGCTCTTCAATGTTTAATTTCTTATACTGCACTGTAACGTTTATTCTCGTATTTTATGTTTTTAATTTTTTTTTATCTGTTTTCATGTAAAGCACTTTGAATTGCCCTGTTGCTGAAATGTGCTATACAAATAAAGCTGCCTTGCCTTGCCTTGCCTTCAGAGGCTCTACTTCCTCCATCAGCTGAGGAAATTTGGGGTTAGTCAGAATGCCATGACTCATTTCTACCGAGCAAAGTCTTGGAAAACACACTGACCTTCTCTATCCTGTCCTGGTACGGTAATGCGACCAGCCAGGATAAGCAACAGCTAGAGAAAGTCTCCAAGATTATTGGCTGTAGTCTGCCTACCATAGCCTCACACTATGACACCAGAATCATTGGGAAGGCTAGAAACATCTCCACTGACCCCTACCACCCAGCACATCACCTGTTCACCCTTTTGCCATCAGGGAATAGGTATAGAGCGTCACCAGGAGAACATCACGCTTCAGAGATAGCACCTACCTCCAAGCCATAGAACACTTAAACATGGCTTAACTTTTTCCCTGCTGTATTATGTACTTGTGGACTCACCTCTTTGCACTATGGCTGCCCCCCACCCCCGCACTAGGGACATTCCCATTCACCATTGCACTATGAGCTCTGGCTTGTGCCTCCTGCACCGAGCACTTTATGGACTGGATCACAACCCATTTACACACTTTAATGTGCAATACGTGTTGTTTATGTTTATGTCTGTGCATTTGATCTCAATATGTGAGGTATATGTGTACAATGTGTTGTTATGTCGGTGCACTGTTGTCAATTAGGTGGTATATGTGGGCACACCAAGACCAATTCCTATCAAGTGCACTGTTTAAATGGCTAATAAACTTAAACTTGAAACTTGAACTTGATAACAGATCCTGAACTTAACGAAAAACAAAAAAAACACCCTTTTGTTTTGTATGTCAAGCTCTATCTCCACAGTGCTGGACAGTAAGGTCTGGCTACACCATAGATGCATTCTGGGAGAAAAAAAACACTGGGTTGTTTGCATTTCTTTAAACCAATGACAATGGTCTTGGGCGGCACTAAACTCCGGATGCAGCGACGGTGACTCTGCTAAATAGTCTACGGAAGGAACTTCTTTTGGTGGAACTGTTGACACAATACAGTAACGTGAGCTATTTAAATTAGCTGGATAAATGGTTAAACCTCAATGGCTCTTGCCAGTGTATCTCTGCCCTGTAAACCCCATTGCTCAAATGTATTAATTGGTATGATTACTGTAAACCTAAGACACAAGTTGTGTTTAGACTTAAAATTATTAAATTTAATATTTTTTGTTGGATTTACTCATAATATTTGAGTTGGCTTAATCAGTACCCGACTTTAACTGTAATCAAAAATACAAGTAAATGTAACTCCAAATATTTAAGCTCTAATAATCTCAGACTGTTGAGTGTATGAACTCAAAACAATTGTGGCAACTGAACTCAATTGTTTTCAGTTGTGCTTACACACTCGGGATATTGTAAACATTAACCTGGTGCATGATAAAAAATATTTCAGGGTTGCATTTTGAATCAATTTACAGTACAAGTTCTCTGAGAATCTCTTCTATATTCAAGCTAAATTAGAAAATGTAGTCGAATCGGGATCTTGTGAATCATGAAATCATTATTGTAATGCAAATTCCTTGTGTCAAGAAAAAATACTAATATGTTAATAGCAAAAATTAAAAGATTAAATATAGATTATGAGTTAAAATGTCTTCAGTTTATTGGATATTTAGAGAAAGTTGCTTATGAGTTTCATCTAGAGCTAATGACAGCTGCTATATATATATTTATATTTATATGGTACTGTGCAAAAGTCTTAGGTGTGGAAAAAATGCTGTAAACTAAGAATGCTTTCAAAAATATAAATGATTGTTTATTTTTATCAATTTACAAAATGCAAAGTGAGCGACCAAAACAACATCTAAATCACATCAATATTTGGTGTTACTACCCTTTGCCTTCAAACCAGCATCAATTCTTATAGGTACAGTACACCTGCAAAAAGTCAGGGAACGTTGAGGATCGTAGACGCAGTGGTCGGCCAAGGAAACTTAGTGCAGTAGATGAAAAACACATCAAGCTTATTTCCCTTAAAAATCGGAAGATGTCCAGCAGTGCCTTCAGCTCAGAACTGGCAGAAACCAGTGGGACCCAGGTACACCCATCTACTGTCTGGAGAAGTCTGTCCAGAAGTGGTCTATATGGAAGAGTTGCAGCCAAAAAGCCATTCCTCCGACATAGAAACAAGGCCAAGCGACTCAACTATACACGAAAACATAGTAACTGGGGTGCAGAAAAATGGCAGCAGGTGCTCTGGACTGATGAGTCAAAATTTGAAATATTTGGCTGTAGCATAAGGCAGGTTGTTCGCTGAAGGGCTGTAGAGCGGTACAATAATGAGTGTCTGCAGGCAACAGTGAAGGACGGTGGAGGTTCCTTGCAAGTTTGGGGCAGCATTTCTGCAAATGGAGATGGAGATTTGGTCAGGATTAATGGTGTTCTCAATGCTGAGAAATACAGGCAGACACTTACCATCAGGGAGGCGTATGATTGGCCCCAAATTTATTCTGCAGCAGGGCAACGACCCCAAACATACAGCCAAGCTCATTAAGAGCTATCTTCAGTGTAAAGAAGAACAAGAAGTCCTGGAAGTGATGGCATGGCCCCCACAGAGCCCTGATCTCCGCATCATCGAGTCTGTCTGGGATAACATGAAGAGACAGAAGGATTTGAGGAAGCCTACATCCAGAGAAGATCTGTGGTTAGTTCTCCAAGATGTTTGGAATAACCTACCAGCCGAGTTCCTTCAAAAAGCCTTTTGCAAGTGTACCTAGAATAATTGATGCTGTCTTGAAGGCAAAGGGTGGTTACACCAAATATTGATTTGATTTAGATTTCTCTTCTGTTCATTCACTGCATTTTGTTAATTGATGAAAATAAACTATTAACACTTCCATTTTTAAAAGCATTCTTAGTTTACAGCATTTTTTCATACCTGCCTAAAACTTTTCGACAGTACTGTGTATATATATATATATATATATATATATATATATATGTGTATATATATATACATATATATATATATATATATATATATATATATATATATATATATATATATGAAAAAAGTACTGTCCAAGGTAACAATTTAATAAATATATTGCTTTTTATTTATGACGAGCAAGGCTCTTAGTTGTCAGATAACATTTGTAGTTAGATTTTTCCCCCCAAAGAGCAGACGTCTACATACAATGCATATTTTGGACATTTTCAGTCCGTACAGTAAAGGGTTGATGAGTGGTTGGAATGTAAGCCAGTACAATGACAGAAAAATGCGCAAAATATTGGGTAAATAGTTCATATTAAACCTGCTCTGTACTATTTCAAAGAAAGCTCCAAAGGAAAAGTTGAGCAGAGAAAAAAGGTGAGGTGTGCAGGTACTGAGAGCTTTCTGTCTGGTCTGTTTAGAACCAGAAAAACACACTTTAAGAATTCTCATGTAAGAGAAAAGAATTAAGATTATAAGACTAATGTTTACTGTAAATATGTCAACAAGTGCAAAAATGTTACTGGCTGTTGTGTCAGAGCAGGCCAGTTTGACAACATAGTAGTCGTCACAGTAGACTTTGTTAATAATGTTTCCACAGAGCTGTAAATGAGCTGTCATACCAAACACTACCAAAGCATTGACAAGAGAAGGGTACAACCATGTTAGAGCAATAAGCACGGCAATCTTTTTAGATGTCATACGAGTGTGATATTGTAGAGGATAACAGATAGCAAGATATCTGTCATAAGACATGATGGCTAAAGTCCAAAATTATCTAGCTCCATAAGAGAACAAACAGAAAATCTGCAGGAAACAGAATGGAGCAGAAACAGTGTGAATGTCAGAGAGGATCTGAACCAGAAGGAATGGAAACAACCCTGTACTACCATACAGTTCATTTACAAAAAAAAAGAAAGAAAAAGGTACATAGGTTCATGTAAGCTCCTGTTCATACAGATAACCACAATCAGCAAAAGATTGGTACAAATTATTACAATATATAAAGATATGATAATATCCATCCATCCATCCATCTTCTTCCGCTTATCCGGTAACGGGTCGCGGGGGTAGCAGCTCCAGCAGGGGACCCCAAACTTCCCTTTCCCGAGCCACATTAACCAGCTCCGACTGGGGGATCCCGAGGCGTTCCCAGGCCAGGTTGGAGATATAATCCCTCCACCTAGTCCAGGGTCTTCCCCGAGGCCTCCTCCCAGCTGGACGTGCCTGGAAAACCTCCCTAGGGAGGCGCCCAGGGGGCATCCTTACCAGATGCCCGAACCACCTCAACTGGCTCCTTTCGACGCGAAGGAGCAGCGGCTCTACTCCGAGCTCCTCACGGATGACTGAGCTTCTCACCCTATCTCTAAGGGAGACGCCAGCCACCCTCCTGAGGAAACCCATTTCGGCCGCTTGTACCCTGGATCTCGTTCTTTCGGTCATGACCCAGCCTTCATGACCATAGGTGAGGGTAGGAACGAAAACTGACCGGTAGATTGAGAGCTTTGCCTTCTGGCTCAGCTCTCTTTTCGTCACAACGGTGCGATAAATAGCGCAGCCCTGGCGGAGGCCAACTCTCACCTGAAACGAGTCTGACTTACTGCCGAGAACCCGGACACAGCTCTCGCTTTGGTCGTACAGAGATTGGATGGCTCTGAGAAGGGACCCCCTCACCCCGTACTCCCGCAGCACCTCCCACAGTGTCTCCCGGGGGACCCGGTCATACGCCTTCTCCAGATCCACAAAGCACATGTAGACCGGTTGGGCATACTCCCAGGCTCCCTCTAGGATCCTTGCGAGAGTAAAGATCTGGTCCTTTGTTCCACGACCAGGACGGAATCCGCATTGTTCCTCTTCAACCTGAGGTTCGACTATCGACCGAACCCTCCTTTCCAGCACCTTGGAGTAGACTTTACCGGGGAGGCTGAGAAGTGTGATACCCCTGTAATTGGCACACACCCTCTGGTCCCCCTTTTTGAAAAGGGGAACCACCACCCCGGTCTGCCACTCCTTAGGCACCGTCCCCGACTTCCACGCAATGTTGAAGAGGCGTGTCAACCAAGACAACCCCTCCACACCCAGAGCTTTAAGCATTTCTGGACGGATCTCATCAATCCCTGGGGCTTTGCCACTGTGGAGTTGTTTAACTACCTCAGCAACTTCCACCAGGGAAATTGACGACAATCCCCCATCATCCTCCAGCTCTGCCTCTACCATAGAGGGCGTATTAGTCGGATTTAGGAGTTCCTCAAAGTGCTCCTTCCACCGCCCTATTACCTCCTCAGTTGAGGTCAGCAGCGTCCCATCCTTACTGTACACAGCTTGGATGGTTCCCCGCTTCCCCCTCCTGAGGTGGCGAACGGTTTTCCAGAAGCACCTTGGTGCCGACCGAAAGTCCTTCTCCATGTCTTCTCCGAACTTCTCCCACACCCGCTGCTTTGCCTCTTTCACGGCAGAGGCTGCAGCCCTTCGGGCCCTTCGGTACCTTGCAACTGCCTCCGGAGTCCCCTGGGATAACATATCCCAGAAAGACTCCTTCTTCAGTCGGACGGCTTCCCTGACCACCGGTGTCCACCACGGTGTTCGTGGGTTGCTGCCCCTTGAGGCACCTAAGACCCTAAGACCACAGCTCCCCGCCGCAGCTTCAGCAATGGAAACTTTGAACATTGTCCACTCGGGTTCAATGCCCCCAGCCTCCACAGGGATGCACGAAAAGCTCCGCCGGAGGTGTGAGTTGAAAGTCTGTCAGACAGGGGCCTCCTCCAGACGTTCCCAGTTCACCCGCACTACCCGTTTGGGTTTACCAGGTCTGTCCAGAGTCTTCCCCCACCCTCTGACCCAACTCACCACCAGATGGTGATCAGTTGACAGCTCTGCCCCTCTCTTCACCCGAGTGTCCAAAACATACGGCCTCAGATCAGATGAAACGATTATAAAATCGATCATTGACCTTTGGCCTAGGGTGCTCTGGTACCAAGTACACTTATGAGCATCCCTATGTTCGAACATGGTGTTCGTTATAGACAATCCATGACTAGCACAGAAGTCCAACAACAAACAACCACTCTGGTTTAGATCAGGGAGGCCGTTCCTCCCAATCACGCCTCTCCATGTGTCTCCATCATTGCCCACGTGCGCGTTGAAGTCCCCCAGCAGAACTATGGAGTCCCCTACTGGAGCCCCATACAGGACTCCATTCAGGGTCTCCAAGAAGGCCGAATACTCCGAGCTCTTGTTTGGTGCATACGCACAAACAACAGTCAGAGTTTTCCCCCCCACAACCCGCAGGCGTAGGGAGGCGACCCTCTCGTCCACCGGGGTAAACTCCAACGTAGCGGCGCTCAGCCGGGGACTTGTGAGTATCCCCACACCCGCCCGGCGCCTCACACCCTGGGCAACTCCGGAGAAGAAAAGAGTCCCAACCCCTATCCAGGAGTATGGTTCCAGAACCGAGACTGTGCGTAGAGGTAAGCCCCACCAGATCCAATTAATAATAAAATATAAATATTTGAAAACCCCGGTGTCAAAATAGGCACTTAGTGTGAAAAATAAAACCTGTGTAGCGTTTACCATGATCCTCCTGACTCTGAAAAACAAAAATTATAACATTTTACAAGATAACTTCATCGTGTTACATTTTGTTAAAGGATTTCTTAAAGTTTAGTTAAACCTTTAAAGCTTTCTTCAGACTGTGTACAAATAAAGCATTGGTCACAAACAGTATTCAATCAACAAACAGGAGAGAAATTAATTCCTCATACTTACCATTCCTCAAGTGTGTGTTGTTATACTAAAGACATTACACAACAGTTTAAGACATTGCGTGAACCCTAACAATCACCTACTTCTGTCGGACTGTGAGTCCGTCCTAACTGAGCTGAAACTATGGTTCTGCATCTTTTAACCTTTTCAAGTGAGAAGACGCCCACAGCAGCAGTCTGACCTCATTATCAGAGCTGAGAGAATTGAAACCATTTCCCCTATTCTAATTATTCTCACAACTTTGCCTTCATCTTACGCATTTAAGCTAGAAATCAATATTAGCTTTAGCAATTTAGCTTTTCAGCATTTACACACATTTTCTGCAGGCAATGCATTATCTAGTTATTCTTCCATACATTTTGTGGTAGCCTACTACGTATGCATACCTTCAGCTACATAAACCATTCAACTATCAATATGTTCAGCTCTTCAAGGATATGTTAGCTTATTTCTATCATTTACATTTTTTTAAATGTTAAGCCTTTGTCTAAATGAAATTGCATTAGAAACGACTGTATTTGCCAGGTATGAGGACACATACGAGGAATTTTGCTTTGGATTATACAATGCTCACAATGTGCTTACTCATACAAAACAAACAACAAAAACAAACAATATATACACACTATAAACAGAAACAATATAGACAGGTGAAGCAGTAGTGCAATGAAGAGTGCAAAGTGTGCAGGAGTAAATTATTTTTATGTTAAATTATTATTATTTTAATTATGGAGCATAGCGCAAAGGATGCTGGAATAAATAAGTATTATTATATAAGTATTATATTGCAATATGAACAGTATGAACAGCTCTGAAATAGAGAATGATGAATAAATATTAAGTGGAACCAGTAGGTGCTGATTAGAGACAGTGTTGCTGGGTTATTGTACAGGAATTGAACCTGACACTGTGATTCAGAAGTCAGCTGTTCATCAGAGTGATGGCTTGTGGAAAGAAACTGTTCCTGAGTCTGTTGGTTTTGGTGTACAGTGCTCTGTAGCACCTACCAGAGGGGAGAAGCTGGAACAGGTTGTGTCCGCGGTGAGATAGGTCTGCAGTGATGTTTCCTGCCCGTTTCCTGACTCTGGAAGTGTGTAAGTCATGAATGGAGGGCAGGTTGGCACCAATGATCTTTTCTGCAGTCCTAACTGTCCGTTGTAGTCTGCTCCTGTCCTTTTTGGTGACAGATCCAAACCAGACAGTGATGGACGTGCAGAGGACAGACTGGATGATGGCTTTGTAGAAGTGGATCAGCAGCTCCTTAGGCAGGTTGAGCTTCCTGAGCTGGCGCAGGAAGTACATCCTCTGCTGGGCCTTCTTGATGATGGTGTCAGTATTGGGCTCCTACTTTAGGTCCTGGGATATAGTGGATCCCAGAAACCTGAAGCATTCCACAGCAGACACAGGGCTGTTGAGTATGGTGATGGGAGAAAGAGTGGGGGGGCTCCTCCTAAAGTCCACGATCATCTCCACAGTTTTGAGCGTGTTAAGCTCAAGGTTGTTCTGACCGCACCAGAGAGCCAGCTGATCAACCTCCCATCTGTAGGCCGACTCATCACTGTCCCGGATGAGGCCGATGACCGTTGTGTCGTCAGCGAACTTCAGGAGTTTAACAGATGGGTCTCCTGAGGTGCAGTCATTGGTGTAGAGGGAGAAGAGCAGTGGGGAGAGCACACACCCCTGGGGGGTGCCAGTGCTAATAGTCTGGGTGCTGGATGTGATGTTCCTTAGCCTCACCTGCTGACTCCTGTCAGTCAGGAAGTTTGTGATCAACTGACAGGTGGAGGCTGGCACAGTGAGCTGGGTGAGTTTGGTGCTGAGGATGTCCGGGATGATGGTGTTGAACGGTGAGCTGAAGTCCATGAACAGGATCCTTGCATATGCCCCTGGAGAGTCGAGGTTTTGCAGGATGTAATGCAGTTCCAAGTGACAGCATGGGGGTGGGGGAAGGTGATTGTCTGAAGTGTAAGTTGGTGTAGGGGAGGGGTGTGACTGTGGGCTTTTCAAACCTACAGTAAAATCCATTCAGCTCGTCAGCCAGTCGTTCAGGACCAGCAGTGTTGGGGGATGGTCTCCTGTAGTTTGTGAGTGTCTGCAGGCCTCTCCACACTGACAGAGGGTCGCTTTTTTTCATTTATCACATGGTTTGGCCAACGTCTGGGACAGTGGCAGATCTTGCAGCCAGCATGGGAAGTTGGCTTAATTGTTACAACACCCAAACAGTTGTCATCTTTGACAGATATTTGTAGGTGTCTGCCAAGGACTGTGAGAGACATAGAAGAGCAGGATAGAGCTCCAAAGAGTACAAGCTCTCATTGACTACACCTCTACCTAGTCGAGACAAAGTCTTGAAAAACAAGCACAACAAACAAAGGCTGAGCGAACTCCTGTGTACTTTCAATGTAGGAAGTAAGATCATGATGGTCAGTAAAGCGGACAGCATTGACACTCATGATGAGGCCAATATATCACTTATATCTTACATGTTAGATGCTGTCAGACATGGGGCTTCAACTGTTCACATTCTCAGTGATGACACAGATGTCTTTGTGCTTATGGTTTATTGGTATTGGAAGGCTGGTATCACAACTAACCTACAGATGGAAAAATGGAATGGCACTGTTCTCAGCATAAATGCAACTGCAGAGAATCTGGGTGACCAATGTGGTTCCATTCTGGCCATGCATGCTCTTGCGGGATGTGATACCACCTCTTATCCTGTTGGGAAGGGGAAGGTGTCTGCACTCAAGGCCATGACAGTCGTACCTGGTAAGCTTCTCCACTGTATTGGATCACAAAAGCAACGAGGGCTTTCTTTCTGGCTCTGTACAATCAGAGGAACTCTGTAACCTTGGATGCAGCCCGGTATGAAATTTACCGAAAGCACAAAAGGTCCCCAGCACTGAAGACACTACCTCCTACAGAGCGCAATGTGCACCTTCATGGAAGACATGCCCACCTACAGGTGCTGCTAATCAGCAGACCAGCCTGATCCACTGGCTGTAGATATCACCTTGTTTGGATGGGACAAGAAGATGGGCCTAAAGGAAGGAGAGGAACTGATTATGCCCACCTACGATTCAAGTCCAGTTGCTCCTCCTGCTTTGTTAGATGTCAGCTGTGGTTGCAAAGCTGGGTTGAAACCTTGCACATCAGCAAAGTACAGCTGTGCAGCTGCAGGTCTGGCCTGTACCAGTTATTATTCCTGCAAAGGCAATGATGTTATATGCTGCAACATAATTACACAACACCAAGAACACAAAGAGAGGGATGAAGGGTCTGGAGAAGATGATGACAGAATAGACGACGATAGTGAAGATGATTAGGCTGCCTTTTGTTAAATTAATTGTGAGGCATAGCAGTTTGCCTGAAGGCGGTAGCCAGTGTGTGCTTTGTGTGGTGCGGAGGTGAGGCCCTATTGGTTAGTCTTGCGTCTGGCGGGCTGACCCGGGTTGCCCAGACTCAGTTTTAACTCTTGTGTCTGGCGGAGTTTTAACTGGGTCCTGGGCTGACCAACGTGGGCAGCCATTCTGCCATTCGGGCATGGCCCTAGCGACTTGCGGGGCCTGTCTTGTATGGCATGTATATAGTGTATATTTGTACATAGTTCGTTGATCACACATGGTGATGTAATGGGCTTAGGTAATATCATCTCATTGGGTGTCTTAAAGAGCTACCCCATTAATATGTATCGTACAGTTGCAGGATCCAAGTTATGTCAAATACCCGCATTGCTTTTTTCTCCAGAAATGCATAACATTCAGGCTAACAAAGATTCATTATTTATCCAAAAAACAATTTTGAATCTTCGAAAGAGTCAGGAGGGGATTCAGCTTCACTACACCCTGAAAACAATGCATCAACATTCATAAGAGCACTCATGATTCTGAAACGTAAGATTGTTTACCATTAAAACAACGTAAAATTATGCCTGAAAGTAATCCAAATTTGCTTAAATAAATCAAAATATGTAATAAAATTAGCTCTTTGAAATCTGGAAATGCCAGAAATTAAATCAGCATCCTCTAAAACCTCCACAACCACTCACATATTGTACAAATTGGCCATACAGTGCAAAATATGTGGTCAAAATGGATGATTAAGCTAATAATGCTAATTATGCTTATTGCTCAACATATGCAAATTAGCATCCAGCAATTTACGTATACTGGGAACATTTCTGCAATAAAACATTTCCGGGTTCACCTAGTTGGCTACTAGACACAGACATTATTCAAACTTTAAACTATTCACAAATTGTTTAGCTATTACACTTTTATTCAGCTTTTCTGTAAAACTGACTGGAGAAACTGATTCTTCTTTTATTATTTTAAAGTTGGGGGGATGCTAGTCTATATCCTCGACATTCCACTTCCAGGATTGCTCCGATGTCGCATGAATGCTGTCCCCTTCCTCTTTCTTTGTGTTGGCGTTCTAAACTCCGGTGGATTTGGAGGGTAAATCCAGACAGCTAGCTAGACTATCTGTCCAAGCTGAGTTTTTTCTCGCACATCTGTTTTACAGCGGCTCGGTGGGGAGCTCAGCACCACCCATGCCGATTGTGATTGACTAGGTACTATTTACATATCAGTCTGTAATTGGGAAAGAAAACAAAATGCATTCATTATTCTTTCTACATCAGAGGGTGAAAGGAATTGTCTTATTTTGGAAATGGTTCAGAGTTGAAGAAACTGGACCTTACAATGGAATTTACCTGGCGGGTAAAACTAAGATTGCCATCAAATATAAAACCGAGGTTCTTAGCATGTGGTCCGGTGTAGGCACTAAGGTAATTAAAGCTGCAAGCAGCATTGGACGGGCCCTCGCACCTCTGCGCACGTCGGGGTTACTGGCGGATGCCGCTCCTTGTGGCCGTGCATTTGCGCAGCACTCAGACACCGCAAATCATCACCGGTGAAAAGGAAACTCCCTGCTGAATTCAATGATACCTCACACAAGAATCTACGTCCTACAGTTCATTAGCTGTGAAAGGGGGCTAAAGCATGGGGGAGGGACAAACCATCACCAATCAAAAGGAAACTCTCTGCTGAGTTCAATGATACCTCACACAAGACTCTACATTAAATGGGTCACCAGTTATGAAAGGGGCGTGGCTTAAGCATAGGGGACGGGCCAAACCATCACCGATGAAGAAGCAACTCTCTGCTGAGTTCAATGACACCTCACACAAGACTCTACCTTAAATGGTTCAAATGTTATGAAAGGGGGCGTGGCCTGAGTAACTGGGCGTGGTTAAAGTATAGGGGGTGGCTCAGTATCACTTGTAGACAACACATTATAATTTTCATGTAAATCAGATGATGTTTGTCATATAAGGCTGATTTCCTGTTGCCAGCGGGGGGCGCTATGACCAAAAGTCAATATTGGCCTGTATTTGTCCTCAGGCCTGGACTCTTGTTGATTGTGGGAAATTTCAAGCAGATATGACAATGTACACTGTAGTTACAGCCACTTTCTCGTTCATCGCTAAACACTCAAAATGGCTGCCATGCCACGCCCATACCGTTTGATGAAAAGTTAATAAAAAAAAAAATAGGTGTTGAGATGGTACAGACCAAATTTGAAGTCCATTGGATGAAATCTCTAGGAGGAGTTCGTTAAAGTATAGCACCTTGACTTTTAGGCCTACTTCCTGTTGCCACTAGGGGGCGCTATGGCTTTGAGTCAATTTTGTCTGGTAAATGTCCTCAGAGTTAGAGACTTATGAATCATGAAAAGTTTCGAGCCAATTGGACAATGTACAGTCAAGTTACAGCCACTTCCTGTTTCAATGGCGAAATGCACAAAATGGCCGCCCCACCACGGCCATGCCTTATGACGAAAAGTTTTTCTTTTAATAAGTTTTTTTATATATATATATATATATATATATATATATATATATACAGGGCATGAAATTGGCACCCGCCCACCCGCCAAATGCGGGTAACTTTTGTGATTGGCGGGTGAAACTGTCAATCTACCTGCCACATTGGCGGGTAGCCAATGAGAATTGAGTGATTCAGACTCGTAACTATCGGTAAGCAGGGTACATGGTTGCTTACGGGCCTGGTCCAATCAGGGGCCCGCATCACTGGAAGACATTGATTGACAGCCGGGGCCCCCTATCGCATTTTCATTACTCACACAATCCCAGCATCCCACGTGCAGCCACTGACCAAGCGTGACTGAAAACGGGTTAAATTAATTTCCTAGTTTCTGATATGAAGACGAGACGTGTATGTGATTTGAACATCTCACATTACAAACAAAACGTACAGCGAAAGACTGTGCAAAACATTTCAGACCGTCCTGCCAACCTGTAGACATTTTAACATCAGTGTACGCTGTAACGATTTTTCACTCTAAAGTCAGCGCTGCTGTTTCAAATTGTCGGCTCTCTGCAGCGGGCGGGGCTGCTCCGTTTCCCCCGCGACTGACGCGCACACACAATCACACACACAGACACACAAACACACGCACGCACACGGTGGATGCAGGAAAAAACGCAGATGAGACGTACAGGATGACCTAAATTGAGGACAGCTACGTTATTGTAAGTGTAATGATAAGTTAAAGTCCAATAAGTACTTTATTAAACCGTATGAATGTGTGTCCAAGGCCAGGATAGGAAATTAACTAAACAATGTAAAGATCAACAAGCCAATGACAATGACAGATATGTTCATATTTGATTCATCCAATAAATTATTTTGTGTCTTAAATCCACCAGCCTTTTTCATATTATACCAACATTTGCAGCATCCTGAGCCTTTTTGGTAAAGTTCCTAGAAAATCTCAGCCTAGAGTAATTAATTAATAGTAATAAGTATTATTCTCCCCAAAACAAGTTTCCTTTTTATTTATTTTTTTATTTTTAAGAACTATACAAAAAACATTCATGTGTTATGGTGCGCATTCACCAGTGTTTTGTTGTTGTTGTGGTGTGCGTAGGCTACTCCTGATTTTGTCAGTCATCTCATCTCTTATATGCAGTGGCATAACGAGCCAACACCGGGCCCCTATGCAGGATTATCAAGGCGGGCTACCATCAATAGGACAGGATCATAGAGTCACAGCAATTCCTGTTTTTCACCTTTATGACGCAAAAAAAAAGTGGCTGGTAAAAAGTCCCTGTGGCAGGTGGATTTAAAAATCCACCTGCCACAGTGGCTGGTGGTCAAAAAAGTTAACTTCATGCCCTGTATATATATATATATATATATATATGTGTGTGTGTGTGTGTGTGTGTGTGTGTGTTTAGTAGTAATGTTTTTATTATTCTTACCTACAATGTACAGGTTTTATACACCTTATGTCTATTGATTTTTGTTTTGCTTAATAGGAAAACAATAAACAATGAAAACGCTAAAATAATTACAAAAATCCAATAGAAGAACACTGCATGAATCTACTTTTGGTGATTTAAAGAAAATCTTTCACTTAATGATTCAAAGCAACCTTTTCATCTGTGTTTTATTACAACACACAGTTACAGGTTGTCACATTGTATAGTTAGATGAAAAAAGTACTGACAAAGGTAACTCATTTAATAAATGTATTCATTTTTATTCATGACGAGCAAAGCTCTTAGTTGTCAGATAACATTTGTAGTTACATTTCCCCCCCAAAGAGCAGACGTCTACATACAATGCGTATTTTGGACATTTTCAGTCCGTACAGTAAAGGGTTCATGAGTGGTTGGCATGTAAGCCAGTACAATGACAGAACAATGCGCAAAATATTGGGTAAATAGTTCATATTAAACCTGCTCTGCATTATTTCAAAGAAAGCTCCAAAGGAAAAATTCAGCAGGGAAAAAAGGTGAGGTGTGCAGGTACTGAGAGCTTTCTGTCTGGTCTGTTTAGAACCAGAAAAACACACTTTAAGAATTCTCATATAAGAGAAAAGAATTAAGATTATAAGAGCAAAGATTACTGTAAACATGTGAACAAGTCCAAAAATGTTATTGGCTGTTGTGTCAGAGCAGGCCAGTTTGACAACATAATAGTTGTCACAGTAGACTTTGTTAATAATGTTTCCACACAGCTGTAAAGGAGCAGTCAGACCAAACACTACCAAAGCATTGGCAAGAAAAGAGTACAACCATGTTAGAGCAATAAGCATGGAAATCTTTTTAGATGTCATATGAGCGTGATATTGTAGAGGATAACAGATAGCAAGATATCTGTCATAAGACATGATGGCTAAGGTCCAAAATTCTGTAAGTGCATAAGAATACAAACAGAAAATCTGCAGGAAACAGAAGGGAGCAGAAACAGTGTGAATGTCAGAGAGGATCTGAACCAGAAGGAATGGAAACAACCCTGTACTACCATACAGTTCATTTACAAACAGGCTGCACAGAAAAAGGTACATAGGTTCATGTAAGCTCCTGTTCATACAGATAACCACAATCAGCAAAAGATTGGTACAAATTATTACAATATATAAAGATATGATAATAATAAAATATAAATATTTGAAAACCCCGGTGTCAAAATAGGCACTTAGTGTGAAAAATAAAACCTGTGTAGCGTTTACCATGATCCTCCTGACTCTGAAAAACAAAAATTATAACATTTTACAAGATAACTTCATCGTGTTACATTTTGTTAAAGGATTTCTGAAAGTTTAGTTAAACCTTTAAAGCTTTCTTCAGACTGTGTACAAATAAAGCATTGGTCACAAACAGTATTCAATCAACAAACAGGAGAGAAATTAATTCCTCATACTTACCATTCCTCAAGTGTGTGTTGTAATACTAAAGGTAAGACATTACACAACAGTTTATGACATTGCGTGAACCCTAACAATCACCTACTTCTGTCGGACTGTGAGTCCGTCCTAACTGAGCTGAAACTATAGTTCTGCATCTTTTAACCTTTTCAAGTGAGAAGACGCCCACAGCAGCAGTCTGACCTCATTATCAGAGCTGAGAGAATTGAAACCATTTCCCCTATTCTAATTATTCTCACAACTTTGCCTTCATGTTACGCATTTAAGCTAGAAATCAATATTAGCTTTAGCAATTTAGCTTTTCAGCATTTACACACACTTTCTGCAGGCAATGAATTATCTAGTTATTCTTCCATACATTTTGTGGTAGCCTACTACATATGCATACCTTCAGCTACATAAACCATTCAACTATCAATATGTTCAGCTCTTCAAGGATATGTTAGCTTATTTCTATCATTTACATTTTTTCAAATGTTAAGCCTTTGTCTAAATGAAATTGCATCAGAATCAGCTGTATTTGCCAGGTATGAGGACACATACGAGGAATTTTGCTTTGGATTATACAATGCTCACAATGTGCTTACTTATACAAAACAAACAACAAAAACAAACAATATATACACACTATAAACAGAAACAATATAGACAGGTTGAAGCAGTAGTGCAATGAAGAGTGCAAAGTGTGCAGGAGTAAATTATTTTTATGTTAAATTATTATTATTTTAATTATGGAGCATAGTGCAAAGGATGCTGGAATAAATAAGTATTATTATATAAGTATTATATTGCAATATGAACAGTATGAACAGCTCTGAAATAGAGAATGATGAATAAATATTAAGTGGAACCAGTAGGTGCTGATTAGAGACAGTGTTGCTGGGTTATTGTACAGGAATTGAACCTGACACTGTGATTCAGAAGTCAGCTGTTCATCAGAGTGATGGCTTGTGGAAAGAAACTGTTCCTGAGTCTGTTGGTTTTGGTGTACAGTGCTCTGTAGCACCTACCAGAGGGGAGAAGCTGGAACAGGTTGTGTCCGCGGTGAGATAGGTCTGCAGTGATGTTTCCTGCCCATTTCCTGATTCTGGAAGTGTGTAAGTCATGAATGGAGGGCAGGTTGGCACCAATGATCTTTTCTGCAGTCCTAACTGTCCGTTGTAGTCTGCTCCTGTCCTTTTTGGTGACAGATCCAAACCAGACAGTGATGGATGTGCAGAGGACAGAATGGATGATGGCTGTGTAGAAGTGGATCAGCAGCTCCTTAGGCAGGTTGAGCTTCCTGAGCTGGCGCAGGAAGTACATCCTCTGCTGGGCCTTCTTGATGATGGTGTCAGTATTGGGCTCCTACTTTAGGTCCTGGGATATAGTGGATCCCAGAAACCTGAAGCATTCCACAGCAGACACAGGGCTGTTGAGTATGGTGATGGGAGAAAGAGTGGGGGGGCTCCTCCTGAAGTCCACGATCATCTCCACAGTTTTGAGCGTGTTAAGCTCAAGGTTGTTCTGACCGCACCAGAGAGCCAGCTGATCAACCTCCCATCTGTAGGCCGACTCATCACTGTCCCGGATGAGGCCGATCATCGTTGTGTCGTCAGCGAACTCCGGAGTTTAACAGATGGGTCTCCTGAGGTGCAGTCATTGGTGTAGAGGGAGAAGAGCAGTGGGGAGAGCACACACCCCTGGGGGGTGCCAGTGCTAATAGTCCGGGTGCTGGATGTGATGTTCCTCAGCCTCACCTGCTGACTCCTGTCAGTCAGGAAGTTTGTGATCAACTGACAGGTGGAGGCTGGCACAGTGAGCTGGGTGAGTTTGGTGCTGAGGATGTCCGGGATGATGGTGTTGAACGGTGAGCTGAAGTCCACGAACAGCATCCTTGCATATGCCCCTGGAGAGTCGAGGTTTTGCAGGATGTAATGCAGTTCCAAGTGACAGCATGGGGGTGGGAGAAGGTGATTGTCTGAAGCGTGAGTTGGTGTGGGGGAGGGGTGTGACTGTGGTACAGTACAGTAAAATCCATTCCGCTCGTCAGCCAGTCGTTCAGGACCAGCAGTGTTGGGGGATGGTCTCCTGTAGTTTGTGAGTGTCTGCAGGCCTCTCCACACTGACAGAGGGTCGCTGTTTTTCATTTATCGTTACAACACCCAAACAGTTGTCATCTTTGACAGATATTTGTAGGTGTCTGCCAAGGACTGTGAGAGACATAGAAGAGCAGGATAGAGCTCCAAAGAGTACAAGCTCTCATTGACTACACCTCTAGTCGAGACAACGTCTTGAAAAACAAGCACAACAAACAAAGGCTGAGCGAACTCCTGTGTACTTTCAATGTAAGAAGTAAGATCATGATGGTCAGTAAAGCGGACAGCATTAACACTCATGATGAGGCCAATATATCACTTATATCTTACATGTTAGATGCTGTCAGACATGGGGCTTCAACTGTTCACATTCTCAGTGATGACACAGATGTCTTTGTGCTTATGGTTTATTGGTATTGGAAGGCTGGTATCACAACTAACCTACAGATGGAAAAATGGAATGGCACTGTTCTCAGCATAAATGCAACTGCAGAGAATCTGGGTGACCAATGTGGTTCCATTCTGGCCATGCATGCTCTTGCGGGATGTGATACCACCTCTTATCCTGTTGGGAAGGGGAAGGTGTCTGCACTCAAGGCCATGACAGTCGTACCTGGTAAGCTTCTCCACTGTATTGGATCACAAAAGCAACGAGGGCTTTCTTTCTGGCTCTGTATAATCAGAGGAACTCTGTAACCTTGGATGCAGCCCGGTATGAAATTTAGCGAAAGCACAAAAGGTCCCCAGCACTGAAGACACTACCTCCTACAGAGCGCAATGTGCACCTTCATGGAAGACGTGCCCACCTACAGGTGCTGCTAATCAGCAGACCAGCCTGATCTACTGGCTGTAGATATCACCTTGTTTGGATGGGACAAGAAGATCAGCCTAAAGGAAGGAGAGGAACTGATTATGCCCACCTACGATTCAAGTCCAGTTGCTCCTCCTGCTTTGTTAGATGTCAGCTGTGGTTGCAAAGCCGGGTTGAAACCTTGCACATCAGCAAAGTGCAACTGTGCACTGCAGGTCTGGCCTGTACCAGTTATTATTCCTGCAAAGGCAATGATGTTATATGCTGCAACATAATTACACAACACCAAGAACACAAAGAGAGGGATGAAGGGTCTGGAGAAGATGATGACAGAATAGACGACGATAGTGAAGATGATTAGGCTGCCTTTTGTTAAATTAATTGTGAGGCATAGCAGTTTGCCTGAAGGCGGTAGCCAGTGTGTGCTTTGTGTGGTGCGGAGGTGAGGCCCTATTGGTTAGTCTTGCGTCTGGCGGGCTGACCCGGGTTGCATAGACTCAGTTTTAACTCTTGTGTCTGGCGAAGTTTTAACTGGGTCCTGGGCTGACCAACGTGGGCAGCCATTCTGCCATTCGGGCATGGCCCTAGCGACTTGCGGGGCCTGTCTTGTATGGCATGTATATAGTGTATATTTGTACATAGTTCGTTGATCACACATGGTGATGTAATGGGCTTAGGTAATATCATCTCATTGGGTGTCTTAAAGAGCTACCCCATTAATATGTATCGTACAGTTGCAGGATCCAAGTTATGTCAAATACCCGCATTGCTTTTTTCTCCAGAAATGCATAACATTCAGGCTAACTGTCACGGTTTAAACTGAATTGAACCCAAATGCAGACCATAACACTGAGCCAGAGAAGGTTTAACAGGTTTATTATAAAGTTAAATTGTTCAGGTCTCCAACAATAGGGGAAGAGCAGGTCCAGGTCTACAGAGTGGGAAACAGTTCCAGAGTTCTGAGCAGGAGTGGTACCGTACTGTCCGAGTGTCCGTGGTGAATCCAAATGACGTCCAGTAGTGGAAAGCAGGATGATGGTGGCAGGAGTGAAGCGGAGGCAGGAGTCGGGTTCCGAATAGCTGTAGCACAGGAGAAGATATAAATTGAACAGGCCAAAAACACGAAAGGCAAACAAGCAGGTTTGAGTCAGCAGCGAGACTAACGTGGAAATCTTGGCTATGATCTGACGATGAGTGGCAAGGTTGACCGGGTATTTAAGGCTGAGGTGATTATGGTGAATGAGCTGCAGCTGGAACCCTGACTCCCGCACACCAGACTTCACTCCTGCAATAAAGAACAGACAGAGGGGAGGGGAAGAGCAGAGAGAGAGCTACCTAGCAGCAGTAGGCCTAACAGTACCCCCCCCTCTACGGGCGCCACCCGGCGGCCGACAGGGTTTATCAGGATGCAACCGATGAAAGTCACGGACCAGAGCAGGATCCACAATGAAGCTCCTGGGAACCCAGGAACGTTCCTCAGGACCATAACCCTCCCAATCCACCAGGTACTGGAAACCACGGCCTCTGCGGCGAACATCCAGAAGTTGCCGGACAGTGTAGACAGGACCCCCATCCACGACCCTGGGCGGAGGAGGGGGACGAGAGGGCGGGCACAGAGGGCTAATAGACACAGGCTTAATCTGGGACACATGAAAAGTGGAATGAACCCTTAGAGAGGCAGGAAGCTGTAGTTTAACCGCACATGGGTTAACAATAGACAGTATCTTAAACGGTCCTATAAAACGCGGCGCCATCTTCTTAGATTCCACTTTTAATGGAAGATCACGTGACTTAAGCCATACCTCTTGCCCAGGAGTGTAACCGGGAGCCTGGGACCGGTGACGGTTGGCTTGCCTCTGCATGTACGACGAAGCTCGGGACAGAGCTACCCTGGCCTTCCTCCAGACCTTGAAGCAGCGGCGCATGTGGGACTGCACCGAGGGTACCGCCAGTTCCCTCTCTTGGGAAGGGAACAGGGGAGGTTGATAACCCAGAGCACACAGAAAGGGAGACAAACCAGAGGAAGCGTTAGTCAAGGTGTTATGAGCATATTCCACCCAGGGGAGCATGGAGCTCCATGACCCAGGGTTGGACCCTGTGACACAGCGGAGAGCTGTCTCCATCTCCTGGTTCGCTCTCTCGGCTTGCCCGTTGGTCTGGGGGTGATATCCAGAGGACAGGCTGGATGTGATGCCCAAAGCTTTACAGAAAGCTTTCCATACCTGGGAGATAAACTGGGGACCCCTGTCAGAGACAATATCAGTGGGTAGACCATGAGAGCGGAACACATATTTAACCAAAATATCAGCAGTTTCTCTGGCAGTGGGCAGTTTAGGTAGGGCCAAAAAATGAGCAAACTTAGAAAAACGATCAATTACAGTCAGAATGACAGTCTTTCCAGACGAGGGGGGAAGTCCAGTGACAAAATCCAAAGCAATGTGGGACCAGGGACGGCTAGGTATAGGCAGGGGTCGTAGATGACCAGCGCTGGCCTGGGTGGAGTTCTTACTTCGTGCACATACCGTACAAGCAGCAATGAAGGCTCGGGTGTCCGCCTCCATCCTGGGCCACCAGAACTTCCGTCTCAAAAAGTCAAGGGTCCGAGTAACTCCAGGGTGACAGGTAAGGGGAGACGAGTGAGCCCATTGAAGTACCTGGGAGCGAACAGACTCAGGGACAAACAACCGGTTAGGAGGGCCGCTCCCAGGGCTTGTAGATGTTGAGCCTGTCTAACAATCCCTTCAATGTCACATGTAATGGCAGCAATACTGCAGGTAGGAGGCAAGATGGTTTCAGGGTTACTACCAGTATCAACAGCAGAATGAACACGAGACAGGGCGTCAGGCTTGACGTTGCGGGACCCAGGACGGTAGGACAGGGAAAAATTGAATCTACCGAAAAATAGTGCCCACCTGGCTTGACGGGGATTGAGCTGCTTCGCAGACTGGATGTAGGCAAGATTCTTATGATCCGTCCAAATGATGAAGGGTTGTTCCGCCCCTTCCAACCAATGCCGCCACTCCTCGAGAGCCAGCTTGACGGCGAGCAGTTCACGATTGCCAACATCATAATTCCTCTCTGCCTGAGAAAGTTTACGTGAAAGAAAAGCACAGGGATGCAGTTTGTTATCTTCAGGTGAACGTTGAGACAACACCGCACCTACCCCAGTGTCGGATGCGTCCACCTCCACGACAAACTGGCGGTCGGGGTCAGGCTGCATCAGAATGGGAGCCGAGGCAAAGCGATGTTTCAACTCTTTGAACGCTGAATCGGCCCCTTCATTCCATTCGAATGGTAGTGAGATGGAGGTGAGAGCGGTGAGTGGCGCAGCAATGCGGCTGTAGTCCTTGATGAACCTCCTGTAGAAGTTCGCAAACCCCAGGAATCGTTGCAGTTGTTTGCGGGTGGAGGGGGCTGGCCAGTCCGTGACAGCAGAGATCTTAGCTGGGTCCATCCGCAACTCCCCCTGAGCTATCATGTAACCCAAAAAAGAGGTGTTAGACACATGGAATTCACATTTCTCCATCTTCACAAATAGTTTGTTTTCCAACAACCTTTGCAACACCTGGCGCACATGCAGTTCATGTTCCTGGGAGGACTTTGAGAAAATCAGGATATCATCCAGATAGACGAAAACAAAACGATTCAACATGTCCCGAAGGACATCATTCACTAGTGCCTGAAAAACAGCAGGGGCATTAGACAATCCAAAAGGCATAACCAGATACTCAAAATGTCCCAAGGGTGTGTTGAAGGCAGTCTTCCATTCATCGCCTTTACGAATGCGCACCAGGTGATACGCATTTCGTAGATCCAGTTTTGTGAAGATGGTTGCACCATGAAGGAGGGGAAAAGCAGAATTAATTAAAGGCAGAGAATATTTGTTCTTAATGGTGATGTTGTTAAGTCCACGGAAATCAATACAGGGTCTGAGGGTCTTATCCTTCTTCCCAACAAAAAAGAATCCCGCTCCTACAGGTGACGAGGAAGGACGAATAATACCTGCCGCCAAGGAGTCCCGAATGTAGTTCTCCATAGCCTCCGTCTCCGGGCGGGAGAGATTGTACAGGCGACTGTTAGGGAGAGGGGCTCCTGGCTGGAGGTCAATGGCGCAGTCGTATGGCCGGTGAGGAGGAAGAGAAGTAGCTCGGTGTTTGCAGAAAACGGATGCCAGGTCATGATACACGTCAGGAACAGCAGAGAGATCCATGGACTCCAGTGGAGGTTGAGGAACAGTGCTGGCAGGGGTCTGAGCAGAACACAAACAGTTAACATGACAGAAGGTGCTCCATGAGACAATTCTACCTGTCACCCAATCAATGTGTGGATTGTGTTTAATGAGCCAGGGGATACCAAGGACCAGGGGGGTCTGTGGGCAGTCAATTATGTGGAATTGAATGTTCTCCTGATGATTACCCGACACTCTGAGACAAACAGGAACAGTCTGATGAGTAATACGGGTCAACAATTGTCCATTAAGACCCTTAGCCTGCAGCGGACGGTCCATAGGAATAGTCTCTAAAACCATTTGTTTAGCCAATTCCCGATCTAAAAAGCTTTCATCTGCACCAGAGTCAACCAGCGCACTAACTGGGAAATTCTGGGACTGCCACTGGAGGGATGCCTGGAGCAGAATGCGGGGAGAAGAGGAAGAATCCACTGCTCGGCTCACCAAAACTTCTCCCATTAATGATGAGCCGGCCCTTTTCCCGGACGAACTGGGCAGGAAGGAACGAAATGACCAGCTTCTCCACAATACAGGCAGACACGAGCCTGAATACGACGTGCACGCTCCTCAGATGACAACCGTGCACGCCCCACCTCCATGGCTTCGGGTTCAGCGCTCCTAGTATGGACTCGGGAAGACTCGGCCTTCTCCGTAGGGAAGGGGCGGGGAGGAGTTGGTTGACGACAGGCAGGTTGCTTGGAACTAACACTCCTCTCACGGCGGCGCTCCCGAATCCGATTATCCAACCTGATAGTGAGTGAAATAAGATTATCCAGCGTAGGCGATTCATCATGTGACACCAATTCATCTTTCAAAGTCTCAGACAAAGCATTAATGAACACTCCTTGTAATGCCTCGTCATTCCAACCACTCACTGCCGCTAAAGTCCGAAACTCCACTGCCATCTCCGCCACACTGCGAGACCCCTGCCGAAGAGAAAACAACCGTTTAGCAGCCTCCTTTCCCCGTACGGGGTGGTCGAAAACCTTCCTCATCTCAGTGGTGAAGGCAACGTAAGAGTTGCAAACGTCCGACTGACTCTCCCAGACCGCTGATCCCCAAGAACGAGCGGAACCGCTAGTAGAGTTGATAAGGTAGGCAATACGGGATCTTTCTGAGGCGTAGGTGAGTGGCTGTTGTTCAAACACTAGCGAGCATTGAGTCAAAAAATCCCCACAGGTTCCCATGTTCCCGTCATAGCGCTCTGGAGCAGGAACAAAAGGCTCTCTGATTTGGGCTGGAAGAGCAGGAAAAACAGGCGGAGTGGGAGAAGGAGCAGTTTGTATGCCTTGAACAGGGGGTGCAGCATTTACTTGGGTAGTAAGGGCAGACACTTGATTGGTGAGTAATTGAACCTGATTAAGCAGCATCTGACTGTTCTCAGAAATAGTCTTAAACAAGGTATCATGTTGGCCAAGTAAAATGCCCTGATTGGCTATGGCAGTCCGAATTTGAGTGAACTCAGGGGTGGTATCTGAGCTGTTGTCTGCTGGGTTCATGTTAGGTCAGATCATACTGTCACGGTTTAAACTGAATTGAACCCAAATGCAGACCATAACACTGAGCCAGAGAAGGTTTAACAGGTTTATTATAAAGTTAAATTGTTCAGGTCTCCAACAATAGGGGAAGAGCAGGTCCAGGTCTACAGAGTGGGAAACAGTTCCAGAGTTCTGAGCAGGAGTGGTACCGTACTGTCCGAGTGTCCGTGGTGAATCCAAATGACGTCCAGTAGTGGAAAGCAGGATGATGGTGGCAGGAGTGAAGCGGAGGCAGGAGTCGGGTTCCGAATAGCTGTAGCACAGGAGAAGATATAAATTGAACAGGCCAAAAACACGAAAGGCAAACAAGCAGGTTTGAGTCAGCAGCGAGACTAACGTGGAAATCTTGGCTATGATCTGACGATGAGTGGCAAGGTTGACCGGGTATTTAAGGCTGAGGTGATTATGGTGAATGAGCTGCAGCTGGAACCCTGACTCCCGCACACCAGACTTCACTCCTGCAATAAAGAACAGACAGAGGGGAGGGGAAGAGCAGAGAGAGAGCTACCTAGCAGCAGTAGGCCTAACACTAACAAAGATTCATTATTTATCCAAAAAACAATTTTGAATCTTCGAAAGAGTCAGGAGGGGATTCAGCTTCACTACACCCTGAAAACAATGCATCAACATTCATAAGAGCACTCATGATTCTGAAATGTAAGATTGTTTACCATTAAAACAACGTAAAATTATGCCTGAAAGTAATCCAAATTTGCTTAAATAAATCAAAATATGTAATAAAATTAGCTCTTTGAAATATGGCAATGCCAGAAATTAAATCAGCATCCTCTAAAACCTCCACAACCACTCACTTATTGTACAAATTGGCCATACAGTGCAAAATATGTGGTCAAAATGGATGATTAAGCTAATAATGCTAATAATGCTAATTATGCTTATTGCTCAACATATGCAAATTAGTATCCAGCAATTTACGTATACTGGGGACATTTCTGCAATAAAACATTTCCGGGTTCACCTAGTTGGCTACTAGACACAGACATCATTCAAACTTTAAACTATTCACAAATTGTTTAGCTATTACACTTTTATTCAGCTTTTTTGTAAAACTGACTGGAGAAACTGATTCTTCTTTTATTATTTTAAAGTTGGGGGGATGCTAGTCTATAACCTCGACATTCCACTTCCAGGATTGTTCCGGTGCCGCATGAATGCTGTCCCCTTCCTCTTTCTTTGTGTTGGCTTTCTAAACTCCGGTGGATTTGGAGGATAAATCCAGACAGCTAGCTAGACTATCTGTCCAAGCTGAGTTTTTTCTCGCACATCTGTTTCACAGCGGCTCGGTGGGGAGCTCAGCACCACCCATGCGATTGTGATTGACTAGGTACTATTTACATATCAGCCTGTAATTGGGAAAGAAAACAAAGTGCATTCATTATTCTTTCTACATCAGAGGGTGATAGGAATTGTCTTATTTTGGAAATGGTTCAGAGTTGAAGAAACTGGACCTTACAATGGAATTTACCTGGCGGGTAAAACTAAGATTGCCATCAAATATAAAACCGAGGTTCTTAGCATGTGGTCCGGTGTAGGCACTAAGGTAATTAAAGCTGCAAGCAGCATTGGACGGGCCCTCGCACCTCTGCGCACGTCGGGGTTACTGGCGGATGCCGCTCCTTGTGGCCGTGCATTTGCACAGCACTCAGACACCGCAAATCATCACCGGTGAAAAGGAAACTCCCTGCTGAATTCAATGATACCTCACACAAGAATCTACGTGCTACAGTTCATTAGCTGTGAAAGGGGGCTAAAGCATGGGGGAGGGACAAACCATCACCAATCAAAAGGAAACTCTCTGCTGAGTTCAATGATACCTCACACAAGACTCTACATTAAATGGGTCACCAGTTATGAAAGGGGCGTGGCTTAAGCATAGGGGGCGGGCCAAACCATCACCAATGAAGAAGTAACTCTCTGCTGAGTTCAATGATACCTCACACAAGGGTCTACCTTAAATGGTTCAAATGTTATGAAAGGGGCGTGGCTAAAGCTTAGGGGGCGGGTCAAACCATCACCAATTAAAAATGAACTCTGTGCTGAGTTCAATGACACCTCACACAAGACTCTACCTTAAACGGTTCAAATGTTATGAAAGGGGGCGTGGCCTGAGTAACTGGGCGTGGTTAAAGTATAGGGGGTGGCTCAGTATCACTTGTAGACAACACATTATAACTTTGTAGGGGGCGCTAGCGTGCCATTTATGTGCGCCTGTTCCCGAATCCCTTAAATTCCCGCAATTCATTTGCCGGGAAAATAATAATTCTTTCAGTTTCAATAGGGCCTTCCCTTCGCCGCTGTCGGTGCTCGGGCCCTAATTAACATTCTAACAGTTGTATGGTGTGGGAGGGAAAGAGCAGTATCTCGGTTGTTTTTGTCCCCATATAGCTGCAGAAAAATGATGAGCCAACTAATCTTCGATTTCTTGAAGACAGTTTTGTAGTCTTGAGACAGTTTTTATGTCAACATCTTGATTATTGGAATTGAGAGGTAAATCTGAGTATTGTCTGTGTAGCAGTTAAAAGAAATGTAATGTTTTTGAATGATTCTTTCCAATAGGAGCATGTAAAGACAGAAGATAAGTGGACCTAAAATCGAACCTTGTGGAACCCCACATTAAATATTTGCATTGTGTCTGTTTGAAACGTTAGATTTAAAACAATCGAGGGCGGACGCAGAAATGCCGACCCAGCTTGACAAGCAATCCAGCAGAGAAAGAGTGGTTGACAGTATCAAAAGCTGGATTGCTTTGTTGTTTATTGATATTTTTAAAACTATAACGCTACATCTATCAACATTTATTAAAATAAATGTTGATTAAAACAGTGGTTATTGGGCTAAAAATAACAATAATAGCAAAGCTATAAACCTTCTCTGCCGCAGCCCGACTGGCAGAAAGAAACGTGCTGTGATCAGGTAATCCGTGCGTAGTCCACGGATAATGCCTGGCATTGACTTACATAGGCATCGGATCCGTGGGCCGGTCACGGAATTTTCGGCGATTCCATGAAACTGTCACAGATTTTGAGTTAAGGGGCCGTGTTCATTTCACGGAATTCTGTGAGACCAGGTTGGTTTGTAAATGAACTGTATGGTAGTACAGGGTTGTTTCCATTCCTTCTGGTTCAGATCCTCTCTGACATTCACACTGTTTCTGCTTCAGTATGTTTCCTACAGAATTTCATTTTATTCTCTTACGTAGGTGTATAATATTTAAACTTAGCCGTCACGGCTTATGACAGATACCTTGCTATCTGTTGCCCTCTGCAATATAACACCCAAATGTCATTGCACTATGAGCTTTGGCTTGTGCCTCCTGCACCAAGCACTTTATGGACTGCTTCACAACCCATTTACACACTTTAATGTGCAGTATGTATTGTTTATGTTTATGTCTGTGCTTTGGATGTAAATATGTGAGGTATATGTGTACAATGTGTTATGTCGGTGCATTGTTGTCAATTATATGTGGGCACACAAAGACCAATTCCTATCAACTGTACTGTTACAATGGCTAATAAACTTAAACTTAAAACTTGAACTTGAACTTGATAACAGATCCTGAAGATCCACCATAGATGCATTCTGGGAGAATATAACACTCTGGGTTGGTTGCATTTCTTTAAACCAATCACAATGGTCTTGGGCGGCGCTAAGCTCCGGACGCAGCGATGGTGGCTCTGCTAAATAATGTAGTCTCAGGAAGGAACTTTGTTTTGGTGGAACTGTTGACACAATACAGTAATGTGAGCTATTTAAATTAGCTAGATACAAGGTTAAACCTGTTTTAACCTATAACCTATAACCTATATTCTTTGTAAATCTTTACAAGTTGTACCCAAATATAACTTGTATAGAATATTTCTGATTTATGTGTGTTAATGTTGTGTTAAAAGTAAGAAAAAAGTGCCGCACACTGGCTCCATGTGTGTTTTTCTTTTTATTCTGACATTTCTGCCCTCAGGCCTTCTTCAAATCAACAATCAAAGACAGACACATGCACTAAATCAGGATTATGTTATGATTATTATGTTATCAGGATGTGGGGGTTGCTTTATGCACACCAGTCCAGCAGAAGTCTGGTTTCACTCCAAATGGGTTCACAGAATCCCCTATCTTCCTCCTCTTCCCTCCTCCTGTGACCTTCTTGACCAAGCGCCTGAACATCACATTCCTATGACTCTATCCTGTCATTAAATGTTCACTTCTAGAAAACCTTTCCTTTCCCACAGAATACACACATGGTAAAATTTAACACACTATATAACATTTCTGGGTAACATACATGTGTAATTAATAGAAATATCTTTCAGGGGTTCGATTGATATTGTAAACATTAACCTGGTGCATTATCAAAAATATTTGAGGGTTGCATTTTAAATAAATAAAAATCAATTTACAGCAGAAGGTCTCTGAGAATCTCTTCTATATTCAAGCTAAAAATCTTAAATTTCCCTAACCTAATCAAAACAGAAAATGTTGACTGCTGCTATCTCTCTCTCTCTCTCTCTCTCTCTCTCTCTCTCTCTCTCTCTCTCTCTCTCTCTCTCTATATATATATATATATATATATATATATATATATATATATATATATATATATGTGTGTGTGTGTTTAGTAGTAATGTTTTTATTATTCTTACCTACAATGTACAGGTTTTATACACCTTATGTCTATTGATTTTTGTTTTGCTTAATAGGAAAAAAATAAACAATGAAAACGCTAAAATAATTACAAAAATCCAATAGAAGAACACTGCATGAATCTACTTTTGGTGATTTAAAGAAAATCTTTCACTTAATGATTCAAAGCAACCTTTTCATCTGTGTTTTATTACAACACACAGTTACAGGTTGTCACATTATATAGTTAGATGAAAAAAGTACTGACAAAGGTAACTCATTTAATAAATGTATTCATTTTTATTCATGACGAGCAAAGCTCTTAGTTGTCAGATAACATTTGTAGTTACATTTCCCCCCCAAAGAGCAGACGTCTACATATGATGCGTATTTTGGACATTTTCAGTCCGTACAGTAAAGGGTTCATGAGTGGTTGGCATGTAAGCCAGTACAATGACAGAAAAATGCGCAACATATTGGGTAAATACTTCATATTAAACCTGCTCTGTACTAATTCAAAGAAAGCTCCAAAGGAAAAGTTGAGCAGAGAAGCGAGGTGAGGTGTGCAGGTACTCAGAGCTTTCTGTCTGGTCTTTTTAGAACCAGAAAAACACACTTTAAGAATTCTCATGTAAGAGAAAATAATTAAGATTATAAGACCAAAGTCTACTGTAAATATGTGAACAAGTTCAAAACTGTTATTGACTCTGGTGTCAGAGCAGGCCAGTTTGACAACAGAATAGTTGTCACAGTACACTTTGTTAATAATGTTTTCACACAGCTGTAAAGGAGCAATCAGACCAAACACTCCCAAACCATTGACAAGAAAAGAGTACAACCATGTTAGAGCAATAAGCATGGCAATCTTTTTAGATGTCATACGAGTGTGATATTGTAGAGGATAACAGATAGCAAGATATCTGTCATAAGACATGATGGCTAAGGTCCACAATTCTGTAAGTCCATAAGAGTACAAACAGAAAATCTGTATAATACAAAAGGGAGCAGAAACAGTGTGAATGTCAGAGAGGATCTGAACCAGAAGGAATGGAAACAACCCTGTACTACCATACAGTTCATTTACAAACAGGCTGCACAGAAAAAGGTACATAGGTTCATGTAAGCTTCTGTTCATACAGATAACCACAATCAGCAAAAGATTGGCACAAATTATTACAATATATAAAGATATGATAATAATAAAATATAAATATTTGAAAACCCCGGTGTCAAAATAGGCACTCAGTGTGAAAAATAAAACCTGCGTAGCGTTTACCATGATCCTCCTGACTCTGAAAAACTAAAATTATAACATTTTACAAGATAACTTCATCGTGTTACATTTTGTTAAAGGATTTCTGAAAGTTTAGTTAAACCTTTAAAGCTTTCTTCAGACTGTGTACAGATAAAGCATTGATCACAAACAGTATTCAATCAACAAACAGGAGAGAAATTAATTCCTCAAACTTAACCATTCCCAAAGTATGTGATGTAATACTAAAGGTAAGACATTAAACAACAGTTTATGACATTGCGTGAACCCTAACATTCATCTGCTTCTGTCGGACTGTGAGTCCGTCCTAACTGAGCTGAAACTATGGTTCTGCATCTTTTAACCTTTTCAAGTGAGAAGACGCCCACAGCAGCAGTATGACCTCATTATCAGAGCACCTGATCGTTGTGGCAATGAGTAGGTACTTCTTTGTTCAATATATTCAACATTTCAATATATTCAACATTTCAATGAAGTTTATACAATTGAAACTATTTTGCCTATTCTAATTATTCGCATAACCTTTCCTTCATCTTATGCATTTAAGCTAGAAATCAATATTAGCTTTAGCAATTTAGCTTTTCAGCATTCACACACACATTTTCTGCAGGCAATGCATTATCTAGTTATTCTTCCATACATTTTGTGGTAGCCTACTACGTATGCATACCTTCAGCTACATAAACCATTCAACTATCAATATGTTCAGCTCTTCAAGGATATGTGAGCTTATATTAAACTAATTTCTACCATTTACATTTTTTTTAAATATTAAGCCTTTGTCTAAATGAAACTGCATCCCAGCTCATTTATCATGTGGTTTGGCCATCGTCTGGGACAGCGGCAGATCTTGCAGCCAGCATAGGATGCCATTGTTACGATTTCTGCATACTACAGCTACAGACATCATTCACTTGTATTCAGCTTTTTTGTAAAACTGAGTGGAGACACTGATTCGTCTTTTATTATTTTCAAGTGATAGTGGTGATAGGAATTGTCTAATTTTGGAAATGGTTCTGAGTTGAAGAAACTGGACCTGACAATGGAATCGCCATCAAATATAAAACCGAGGTTTTAAGCATGTGGTCTGGTGTAGGCAGAAAGGTAATTACCATTCTGACAGTTGTTTGGTGTGGGAGGGAAAGAGTAGTATCTCTGTTGTTTTTGTCCCCATATGGCTGCAGAAAATGTATGAGCCAACTAATCTATGATGTCTTGGAGACAGTTTTGTAGTCTTGAGACAGTTTTTATGTCAACATCTTGATTATTGGAATTGAGAGGTAAATCTGAGTATCGTCTGTGTAGCAGTTAAAAGAAATGTAATGTTTTTGAATGATTCTTTCCAATAGGAGCATGTAAAGACAAGATTAGTGGACCTAAAATCGAACCTTGTGGAACCCCACATTAAATATTTGCATTGTGTCTGTTTGAAATGTTAGATTTAAAACAATCGAGGGCGGACCCAGAATGCCGACCCAGCTTGACAAGCAATCCAGCAGAGAAAGAGTGGTTGAACGTATCAGAAGCTGCACTGAGATATAAAGTGTTTAAAATAAAGCATTTACCAGAATCTGCTGCACAAAGGAGGTCATTTGTCACTTGTAGAAGAGATGCCCACCTCAATGCTCTGGTGTTCCCAGAATCCCAGAAAAGGTCTTAAATTTAACTGTCTGATTTATCTAACTCATGTCAGGAGGCAGGCTGGATATGGAGAAGACAAAAACGTAAACATTATATGTAAGTTATAATATGTAAGTTAGACATGTTAAATGAAGATTCTCAGAGAACTCTGTACAAGCAAGAAGCAACCCTGAAATAATTAGGGCCCGAGCGCCGACAGCAGCGAAGGCCCTATTGAAACTGAAGGAATAATTATTATTACGACAAATTAATTGCCTTTTTGAGGGGCTTAACATACTCAAAAACAAACCAAAATTGGCATTAGCATCAAGTGTGGTGAAAATGTACGTATTTTAAGGGTTTCAAGAATAGGCACACAAAAATGGCTCGCTAGCGCCCCCTACAAAGTTAAAAAAATGTAGCCCCTGCAGTACGTTTAACGTAGACTAACAAAACTTGGTACACATACAGTTGTGTTCAAAATAATAGCAGTCCAACATCACTAACCTCATAATTCAATTTTTTTGGTAGAAGTGATATTTCTACATGGCAAATAATTCACTAGTAAGTGTTGTAGAGTCATAGAAAACCAACAGACCCAACAGTCATGACATGCATGCTGCTCATTCTCCATCCATCCATCCATTTTCGTCCACTTATCCGGTGTTGGTTCGCGGGGGGAGCAGCTCCAGCAGGGGACCCCACACTTCCCTTTCCCGAGCCACATTAACCAGCTCCGACTGGGGGATCCCGAGGCGTTCCCAGGCCAGATTGGAGATATAATCCCTCCACCTAGTCCTGGGTCTTCCCCGAGGACTCCTCCCAGCTGGACGTGCCTGGAACACCTCACTAGGGAGGCGCCCAGGGGGCATCCTTACCAGATGCCCGAACCACCTCAACTGGCTCCTTTCGACGCGAAGGAGCAGCGGCTCTACTCTGAGCTCCTCACGGATGACTGAGCTTCTCACCCTATCTCTAAGGGAGACGCCAGCCACCCTCCTGAGGAAACCCATTTCGGCCGCTTGTACCCTGGATCTCGGACGCTGTCGTATCTGCCTGAAATTTCTCACGATTGTCAAGGGTCCAGGTCTGAGGACATCTACAGGCCAATATTGACTTTTGGTCATAGCGCCCCCCGCTGGCAACAGGAAATGCACCTTATATAACAAACATCATCCGATTTACATGAAACTTATAATGTGTGGTCTACATGTAATACTGAGCCGCCCCCTATACTCTAACCACGCCCACTTACTCAGGCCACGCCCCCTTTCATATCATTTGAACCGTTCAAGGTAGTCTTGTGTGAGGTGTCATTGAACTCAGCAGAGACTTCCTTCTTCATTGGTGATGGTTTGGCCCGCCCCCTATGTTTAAGCCATGCCCCCTTTCATAAATGCTGACCCATCTAAGGTAGAGTCTTGTGTGAGGTATCATTGAACTCAGCAGAGAGTTCCATTTTAATTGGTGATGGTTTGACCCACCCCCCTATGCTTTATCCATGCCCCTTTTCACAGCTAATGAACTCTATGATGTACAGTCTTGTGTGAGGTATCGTTTAACTCAGCAGGGAGTTCCCTTTTAATTGGTGATGATTTGCGGTGTCTGAGTGCTGCGCAAATGCACGGTCGCAAGAAGCGGCGTCCACCAGTAACCCCGACGTGTGCAGAGGCGCGAGGGCCCGTCCATCGCTGCTTGCAGCTTTAATTTTAGTTGGATTTACTGATAATATTTGAGTTGGCTTAATCAGTAGCCTAATTTATTTTAACTGTAATCAACAAAACAAGTAAATATTTAAGCTCTAATAACCTCAGACTGTTGAGTTTATAAACTTAAAACAATTGTGGCAACTGAACTCAATTATTTTGAGTTCTGCTTACACACTCTGGTTTACAGTGCACGTGTACTTCGTCCACAGCAATCCCACCAATCGGTCCCAAAACGTCCCAGTTAGAGAGGAAATGCTGTAAACATATTCTTTGTAAATCTTTATAAGTTTTACTCAAATATAACTTGTATAGAATATTTCTGATTTATGTGTGTTAATGTTGTGTTAAAAGTAAGAAAACAGTGCTGCACACTGGCTCCACATGTGTTTTTCTTTTTATTCTGACGTGTCTGCCCGCCTTCTTCAAATCAACAATCAAAGACAGACACATGTACTAAAGGAACATAGGCCACACACTTAACACACACCTGATGATGGTTAGGTAAACATGTAGCTCCATTGGGGTAAGAAACACCATCACCAATTTTTTCAATTTAGATACACATGCTGGCCTTCACATGCGGGCCATAACTGTGACTCCTCGTGTCCACCAGTTATGAGCAAATGTTACAAAGTTCAGTTCCTATTTGTTTCTCTCCGGGTGTCGTGCTCCTCTGTGTCATCAGGATGTGGGGGTTGCTTTATGCACACCAGTCCAGCAGAAGTCTGGTTTCACTCCAAATGGGTTCACAGAATCCCCTATCTTCCTCCTCTTCCCTCCTCCTGTGACCTTCTTGACCAAGCGCCTGAACATCACATTCCTATGACTCTATCCTGTCATTAAGTGTTCACTCCTAGAAAACCTTTCCTTTCCCACTGAATAAACACATGGTAAAATTGAACACACTATATAACATATCTGGGTAACATACATGTCTAATTAATAGAAATATCTTTCAGGGGGTCGGTTGATATTGTAAACATTAACCTGGTGCATTATCAAAAATATTTGATGGTTGCATTTTGAATAAATTTCAATCAATTTACAGCAGAAGTTCTCTGAGAATCTCTTCTATATTCAAGCTAAACTGGTGTATCTAAAATTTCCCTAACCTAATCAAAATAGAAAATGTAGATGAATCGGGATCTTGTGAATCAGGAAATCATTGGTGATACCTAGCTTTATAGCTATAGTTTATTGTAATGCAAATTCCTTGTGTCAAGAAAAAAATACTAATAAGTTAATAGCAATAGTTAAAGCAATAGTTAAAATATATATAGTTAATATATATATAATGTTTTTACTATTCTTACTTACACTGTACAGGTTTTATACACCTTATGTGTATTGATTTTTGTTTTGCTTAATTGTAAAACAGTAAACAATGAAAACGCTAAAATAATTACAAAAATCCAATAGAAGAACACTGCATGAATCTACTTTTGGTGATTTAAAGAAAATCTTTCACTTAATGATTCAAAGCAACCTTTTCATCTGTGTTTTATTACAACACACAGTTACAGATTGTCACATTATATAGTTAGATGAAAAAAGTACTGACAAAGGTAACTCATTTAATAAATGTATTCATTTTTATTCATGACGAGCAAAGCTCTTAGTTGTCAGATAACATTTGTAGTTACATTTCCCCCCCAAAGAGCAGACGTCTACATACTATGCGTATTTTGGACATTTTCAGTCCGTACAGTAAAGGGTTGATGAGTGGTTGGAATGTAAGCCAGTACAATGACAGAAAAATGCGCAACATATTGGGTAAATAGTTCATATTAAACCTGCTCTGCATTATTTCAAAAAAAGCTCCAAAGGAAAAATTCAGCAGGGAAAAAAGGTGAGGTGTGCAGGTACTGAGAGCTTTCTGTCTGGTCTGTTTAGAACCAGAAAAACACACTTTAAGAATTCTCATGTAAGAGAAAAGAATTAAGATTATAAGAGCAAAGATTACTGTAAACATGTGAACAAGTCCAAAAATGTTATTGGCTGTTGTGTCAGAGCAGGCCAGTTTGACAACATAATAGTTGTCACAGTAGACTTTGTTAATAATGTTTCCACACAGCTGTAAAGGAGCAGTCAGACCAAACACTATCAAAATATGGACAAGAAAAGAGTACAACCATGTTAGAGCAATAAGCACGGCAATCTTTTTAGATGTCATACGAGTGTGATATTGTAGAGGATAACAGATAGCAAGATATCTGTCATAAGACATGACGGCTAAGGTCCAAAATTCTGTAAGTCCATAAGTGTACAAACAGAAAATCTGCATGAAACAAAGAGAAGCAGAAACAGTGTGAATGTCAGAGAGGATCTGAACCAGAAGGAATGGAAACAACCCTGTACTACCATACAGTTCATTTACAAACAGGCTGCACAGAAAAAGGTACATAGGTTCATGTAAGCTTCTGTTCTTACAGATAACCACAATCAGCAAAAGATTGGTACAAATTATTACAATATATAAAGATATGATAATAATAAAATATAAATATTTGAAAACCCCGGTGTCAAAATAGGCACTTAGTGTGAAAAATGAAACCTGCGTAGCGTTTACCATGATCCTCCTGACTCTGAAAAACTAAAATTATAACATTTTACAAGATAACTTCATCGTGTTACATTTTGTTAAAGGATTTCTGAAAGTTTAGTTAAACCTTTAAAGGTTTCTTCAGACATTGTAGAGATAATGCATTGATCACAAACCGTATTCAATCAACAAACAGGAGAGAAATTAATTCCTCAAACTTACCATTCCTCAAGTGTGTGTTGTAATACTAAAGGTAAGACATTAAACAACAGTTTATGACATTGCGCGTATCCTAACATTCATCTGCTTCTGTCGGACTGTGAGTCCGTCCTAACTGAGCTGAAACTATGGTTCTGCATCTTTTAACCTTTTCAAGTGAGGAGACGCCCACAGCAGCAGTCTGACCTCATTATCAGAGCACCTGATCGTTGTGGCAACGAGAAGGTGCTTGTTTCTAAGTGATGCTTGAAAAAAAATAACATATTTCTGTTTTGCACAGCACCATGAAACCATAAACATCACTGGCTCTACCCGGTTTGCTGCTTCCTGTTTGGTGCTGGAGGGAGCATTGGTTGTTGACAACGTTCACATGATTTAACTTTACTAGCAAGACTTCAAACTTTGGACAATATCAAACATGATTGATTTTGTCAGAACTTGAGGGGGGTGGCAAAATAATTTAAATATAAAAAGTCAGAATAATCATGAAATATATAAATATTTAAATACCCCAGTGTCAAAGTAGGCAGCAAATGTGAATTATGAAACCTGTGTAGAGTTTATCATGATATCCTTTCAGTTCTTAAAGTAATTATTAACACTGTTTTAGTGGAAGAACATATTACAGAAATTATGTAACATTTTCTCACAGCCCTTCGAAAGTTTAACATGTTTAAATGCATGATTTTGAAAGAAGGCATCAACAATATATAAACACACCACAGTATAACGGGCCCATTTCTCCGATGATCCATTGTTCCAACCTCTCAATAACCCAAAAAAAAAAAATTGATCGGGTTATTGAGAGGTCTGAACAATGGAGCGACAGAAATGACATGGCACCAGTGTAACACAGATTGAGACATTGGCCCTCCCAACTGAGCGGAGACACTGATTCTCCTTCTTTTATTCTTTTCAAGTCAGGGGGACGCTAGTCTATATCGTCAATGTTCCACTTCCGGGATTGCTCCGGTGCCGCAGGAAGTTTCGCCGGATGCATGTATTTTCGCCGATGTTCGTCCCCTTCCTCTTTCTTTGTGTTGGCATTCTAAACTCCTCAGATCTCTGCAGGGTAAATCCAGACATCTAGCTAGACTATCTGTCCAATCTGAGTTTCCTGTTGCACAACTAAAACTACTTTTGAACGTACACGTTCCACCAAAACAAGTTCCTTCCCGAGGATATTTTGCAAAGGCACCGTGGCGCCGTCCAGAGCTTAGCACCGCCCAAGACGATTGTGATTGGTTTAAAGAAATGCCAATAAACCAGAGCACGTTTTTTTCCCTTCCTGGAATGTTGTGTGGACTAGCCAGACCTTCCTCTGCAGCGCTGTGGAGGAGGATCTGGCAAAGAGAGAAGAAGAATGACTAATTATTGTCCTCTACATCTTCTGGTGGTATTCCTAATACAAAATAAGAAGGTTGCAATGGCAATTCTGCATCTAAACAGTTTTTTATTTAGTTTTTTACGTTTCGTTTTTACGTTCTTCTTAGCAATATGCTGATAGTTTTGGACAGTCCCAAAATATGTGTGTGTGGTCTCCCACCAGGCCACGGCCCCTCCAGCACTGATACAAGGCACCACCAAATTTTGATATGGCAAGAGGAGTCCTGAAGAATCTAATTTTGATTTTCTATTCATATTCCTACCAGACAGGACTATTTGTTATTTCAGGTCCCTCTCTGCGTGATGATTCCCAGTTTGTAGCTGAGATAATGGTGTTCATCTCAAATTCCCATTTTTCATTAATATCCAAACTGTTATCAGTTGATTATAATACATTCTTCTTTTTGATAGTCCCTTTAATTATTAACATAAAGAAATGTTCTATATTGGATGGTGATGTACATAGATTATCCCATTCTTTGTGTTTCAGCTTAGTAAGGTCTAAGCTGTAGGTATTTAAAAAGGTCGTGGACTGGAAGGTCATATTCATGTTAAAGTTGTTTGAAGGACATTAAGTATCATTCTTCAAATAACAGACCCAGCATGATAAAAACCTTTTTTTACCCACTTTTTAAACCCCACGCCTATTTTGGATGAAATAATGTTGGAATTATGTGCAGTCTTCATTGCCCTGGATAATGGCATTCTTCCTCACCATAGATTATATTTTTTAAAGTGGTTCTTACCCTTTGATTACTACTTGTATTCATTCTCCAGGTAGCTTGATTTATAAATGGGACTGTGTCTTAAGTGCACTTCTGGGCAGTCTGTCTGTTCCATCTCAACCCATATAAATCTAGGCCCCTCCATTTTCTTTTGGACATACATTCTTCAATTCTTCAATCCTAGTTCTGCAAAACTTGAACTGTAATTTATGTTTTAAATGTTTTTATATGCAGGTCATTGCTTAATGTTTAGTTTATCTGAGGCCAAAGGCTAGCTGGTTGACACTCCCGAGACTAGCCGTTTGGAAGACGTTTTAACTTCAAATTAAAATTTTTAAAAATGTCATGACTCATGTACCTCTTTAGTATTCACCTTAACTGCCCATGCACAGTTACCAACATCTAAAATGTCTTTAACAAAGGAATGTTATTTGTTGTGCATTTGTAGTTTGCTCTTAGTTGCTTGCATAGCTCTCGTTCCATTTAAGACAAAAACATCTAGACCAGTGTTTCTCAAACTTATTTAGACTAAGGACCAATAAAAAAACAACTCACGGATCACCTAACTGACAAAATATTCCCTAAAACAATAGGCCTCATACATCAACATTATATTATAAATCACAGCCACATTAAAGTGTCTGTATGTAACTTTTAGTTTGTGTTGATTCTAGTGACTGCTTTCGACAAAGGCGGGGGTGTTTTTACCACACCTGCTGTCCTAAAGGTCTTTTCTTTACTGTGCTGTATTACCCACTGTAGATTACTGAGTTAATGTTACCGGGTCTCATGAGCTAAACCAGGTATCACTGTCACTGTGCCAAAGAGATTGTTGAAGCAACAAACGTAATAATATTTAGATTAATATAGCGCATTTCATGAAATCCACGGAAGCCAATGTTGGTTACTGACGTACAACCACATCGCACACTGTAAAGTTATTTTATGAATGAAATAGACATATTACATACCTGAGGGCCAATCCGGAGTGGGTTTTGAATCATTTACAATCCCAAATTGTCTCCATCTGGTAAAAGCATGTATAACTCACGTTATCGCCATTGTCTTTCACTTTCCCTTTTATCTTTTAGTTGTTCTTCGTTTAATTTCCTTCTTTCCTGTGATGGCCCTGTCCCAGTATCAGCCACAACTACAGCAGATAACTTTTAAAATAACATTAAAATACAACTAGGCCTTTATAAAGAAATCTCCTGCTTCCTTTTACCTGGCTCAGCTGGCTGTATACTAACACAGGCTTTTCTGGTGTTACAAAGAAATCTGTGACCCATCAGAATGTGTGACTATAGCACCGTCTACCTGCCGCAAATCATTCTGTGATTTGCTGGGAAAATCGGACCCGGGCAGAGGCATTCATAAAAACTATATAAAAATAGCGTTATTTTCACTATTAGTATGTTACAGGTCTTTTTAGATCATTGTATGAAAAATGACAGAGCTTCAGAAACATTAAAAAGTTCCATATAGTCACTTAAAAGTTTTACAAAACAGCTGACTCACTTATTGTTTCAATGGGAAGAATGGTGCTGCTTATGCTGAGAATGCAGTTACCGTAAACTTCTCCTCACTGTTAGGCTTTGGGTCGCTGGCAGACAACACTGTTTTGAATTTTAAATTACAAACGTGGTATTTATTTCTTTTAGGAGTACTGATCTAAACCATGTCTCTTAGATCAAGTGAAAAAGATATAAACACAACAAAGCAAAAATAAAAAAGATACATTTGTGCATGACATCTTTTGAAGAGCAAAAATAACCTTAACCCGTCTTGTAGAACCACACACACACACAAACATTACACTAGAGACATTGTTAGTGTTGATACAGTCAGGGGAGGCATTTATTATTGCTGTTTCATGTATGTAAAACTGAACTAATCTTACACTTTACCACACATCAGACGTTTACAGATCATGCAGATTTTAGACATTTTCAGCCCGTACAGCACTGGGGTAAAGAGCGGCTGGCATGTTAGAAAGTATAACGATAATAAAATGCTCAACATGTTGGGTACACTGCTCATATCAAACCTGCTTTGTATTATTTGGAAAGAACCACCAAAAGAAAAGTTAAGCAGGGAAGCGAGGTGAGGTGTGCAGGTACTGACAGCTTTCTGTCTGGTCTGTTTGGAACCAGAAAAACACACTTTAAAGATTTTCATGTAAGTGTAAAGGATTAAAAATAGAGGAATGATGATGGAGATGACAGTGTAACAGAGTCCATAAATGTTGTTCACTCTGGTGTCAGCGCAGGCCAGCTTAACAATGGAGTAGTTTCCACAGTAAACTTTGTCAATGATGTTTCCACACAGCTTTAGAGGTGCACTCAGAGATATCAAAACAGCAATTGCAAGAAAAGGGAATAACCATGTTAGAGCCATAAGCATGGCAATCTTGTTAGATGTCATAAGTGTGTTATATTGCAGAGGATAACAGATAGCAAGATATCTGTCATAAGACATGACGGCTAAGTTGCAAAACTCTACACACACATAAGTATACACACAATAAATCTGCAGGAAACAGAAGGGAGCAGAAACAGTGTGAATGTCAGAGAAGATCTGAACCAGAAGGAATGGAAACAACCCTGTACTACCATACAGTTCATTTACAAACAGGCTGCACAGAAAAAGGTACATAGGTTCATGTAAGCTCCTGTTCATACAGATAACCACAATCAGCAAAAGATTAGCACAAATAATTAACATATATACAGATATGATAATTAAAAAATATAAGTATTTGAAAACCCCGGTGTCAAAATAGGCACTTAGTGTGAAAAATGAAACCTGCGTAGCGTTTACCATGATCCTCCTGACTCTGAAAAACAAAAATTATAACATCTTACAAGACAACTTTCTGAAAGTTTAGTTAAACATTTAAAGCTTTCTTCAGACTGTGTATAGATAAAGCATTGATCACAAACAGTATTCAATCAACAATCAGGAGAGAAATTAATTCCTCATACTTATCATTCCCCAAGTGTGTGTTGTAATACTAAAGGTAAGACATTACACAACAGTTTATGACATTGAGTCCGTCCTAACTGACCTGAAACTATGGTTCTGCGTCTTTTAACCTTTTCAAGTGAGGACACGCCCACAGCAGCAGTCTCACCTCATTATGTTTCTAAGTGATGCTCGAAAAAAATAACACATTTCTGTTTAGGACTGTTTTCTCCACAACCATTGTTGTTCGAAATAACTTCCAGAAGGCCCTCAGGCACTTAATTTACAATGCAGCTGTATACTACTGACTTACTTTGTAATTCTACTTCAGAAGCAAAAACCATTGTCCATCCATCCATCTTCGTCCGCTTATCCGGTCTCGGGTCGCGGGGGTATCAGCTCCAGCAGGGGACCCCAAACTTCCCTTTCCCGAGCCACATTATCCAGCTCTGACTGGGGGATCTCGAGGCATTCCCAGGCCAGGGTGGAGATATAATCCCTCCACCTAGTCCTGGGTCTTCCCTGAGGCCACCTCCCAGCTGGACGTGCCTGGAACACCTCCCTAGGGAGGCGCCCAGGGGGCATCCTTACCAGATGCCCGAACCACCTCAACTGGCTCCTTTTGACGCGAAGGAGCAGCGGCTCTACTCCGAGCTCCTCACGGATGACTGAGCTTCTCACCCTATCTCTAAGGGAGACACCAGCCACCCTCCTGAGGAAACCCATTTCGGCCGCTTGTACCCTGGATCTCATTCTTTCGGTCATGACCCAGCCTTCATGACCATAGGTGAGGGTAGGAACGAAAACTGACCGGTAGATCGAGAGCTTTGCCTTCTGGCTCAGCTCTCTTTTCGTCACAACGGTGCGATAAATTGAATGTAATACCGCACTCGCTGCGCCAATTCTCCGACCAATCTCCCGCTCCATTGTCCCCTCACTCGCGAACAAGACTCCAAGGTACTTGAACTCCTTCACTTGAGGTAAGGACTCATTCCCTACCTGGAGAAGGCACTCCATCGGTTTCCTGCTGAGAACCATAGCCTCCGATTTAGAGGTGCTGATCCTCATCCCAGCCGCTTCACACTCGGCTGCGAACCGATCCAGTGAGTGCTGAAGGTCACAGGCCAATGATGCCATCAGGACCACATCATCTGCAAAAAGCAGTGATGAGATCCCCAGCCCACCGAACTGCAACCCCTCTCCACCCTGACTACGCCTCGATATCCTGTCCATAAATACTACAAACAGGATTGGTGACAAAGCGCAGCCCTGGCGGAGGCCAACTCTCACCTGAAACAAGTCCGACTCACTGCCGAGAACCCGGACACAGCTCTTGCTTTGGTTGTACAGAGATTGGATGGCCCTGAGAAGGGACCCCCTCACCCCATACTCCCGCAGCACCTCCCACAGTCTCTCCCGGGGGACCCGGTCATACACCTTCTCCAGATCCACAAAGCACATGTAGACCGGTTGGGCATACTCCCAGGCTCCCTCCAGGATCCTTGCGAGAGTAAACATCTGGTCCATTGTTCCATGACCAGGACGGAATCCGCATTGTTCCTCTTCAACCTGAGGTTCGACTATCGACTGAACCCTCCTTTCCAGCACCTTGGAGTAGACTTTACCAGGGAGGCTGAAAAGTGTGATACCCCTATAATTGGCACACACCCTCTGGTCCCCCTTTTTGAAAAGGGGAACCACCACCCCGGTCTGCCACTCCTTAGGCACCGTCCCAGACTACCACGCAATGTTGAAGAGGCGTGTCAACCAAGACAACCCCTCCACACCCAGAGCTTTAAGCATTTCTGGACGGATTTCATCAATTCCTGGGGCTTTTCCACTGTGCAGTTGTTTAACTACCTCAGCAACTTCCACCAGGGAAATTGACGACAATCTCCCATCATCCTCCAGCTCTGCCTCTACCATAGAGGGCGTATTAGTCGGACTTAGGAGTTCCTCAAAGTGCTCCTTCCACCACCCTATTCCCTCCTCAGTTGAGGTCAGCAGCGTCCCATCCTTACTGTACACAGCTTGGATGGTTCCCCACTTCCCCCTCCTGAGGTAGCGAACGGTTTTCCAGAAGCACCTTGGTGCCGACCGAAAGTCCTTCTCCATGTCTTCTCCGAACTTTTCCCACACCCGCTGCTTTGCCTCTTTCACGGCAGAGGCTGCAGTCCTTCGGGCCCTTCAGACCCTTCAATTGCAACTGCCTCCGGAGTCCTCTGGGATAACATATCCCGGAAAGACCCTGACCACCAGCGTCCACCACGGTGTTCGTGGGTTACCGCCCCTTGAGGCACCTAAGACCCTAAGACCACAGCTCCTCGCCGCAGCTTCAGCAATGGAAACTTTGAACATTGTCCACTTGGGTTCAATGCCCCCAGCCTCCACAGGGATGCAGGAAAAGCTCCGCCGGAGGTGTGAGTTGAAAGGCCACCAGACGCTCGCTGACGAGCCCTCCATCTGGACCTGGCTCCAGACGGGGGCCCCGGGCTTCCTCCGGGCAGGGTGACTCCATCTCTTCCTCGGTCACTCATAGGGTTTTTGAACCATTCTTTGTCTGGCCCCTCACCTGAGACCACTTTGCCTTGGGAGACCCTACCAGGAGCACAAAGCTCCAGACAACAGAGCCCTCAGGTTCATAGGGACACACAAACCTCTCCACCACGATAAGGTGATGGTTCCAGGATAGGAAAACCATTGTCCTACTACATTTATACCTGACAGAGAAATGTTACTGGTTACATTACAGATTCAGATTTTACTCACGAAATATCACAATTAAAAATAATAAAATAGGTGTCATGCAAATTCTTGCAAACGGAGGGTGTACAATAGTCTGCTCCTACCAGACTCTGGTACATTTCATTTGTCCAGAGAGTCTGTCCACTCTCCATTGACAAGTGTTAACTTCCTTGAAGGTGGGTACTCTGTTGAATTTTAAAACTATTGGATCTGCCCAGAGCCACTCTGGATCTGCCATAACCAATCGCTAAGTTTTGGTCGTGACGTCGGCTTAGCATCGCCAGCATTCGCCTTAGCCAACTCCTTCACCACTAACTGAGTGAGCTGGAAACACAACACAACATCATGGCCACCAACCAAACTCAGCAAAGATTGTTCTTGCTCGGGCTTTAACTTCTGGATATTTGGCAGCGTTGCCACAATGGACTGAATGGCTTCGCATCTTTCTCCACCGCCATTACGGAACTACAACTCAAACTAGCGCACAACCTCAATGTCAATGTTCTCAGACACTCCCTCTGTTCACTGATTGGACCGGTTAAAAATTGGCCAGAGAAAACCCGCAAATATACTGCAAATCCAGACGACGTACTGACAGAAAATGAAAATTCAGGGGTGGAGCCAGGCTAGGTATACAATGCTGTTGTGATGTACTTATTGCACTTTGTCCGTGCTTTGTCTTCATGTTATTAACAGAACTTGGCTGGTGGAGGCAGGGTACTCGCGACATTAACAAGATCACTGTGTTTTACAAGCACTTACCCAGTGTTATAAAGTGATAAAATTTTATAAAAATTAGATTCACTTTGAGATTCTGTTTCTTCATTTGAGTATTTTCTCTTTGTGAGATACTTTGGCTGTATAAATGTTTCTGAACTGCCTAACTTTATCAGATTATGATTAGGGCTTAGAAGAGTAAGACTGACACCACAAACACTGACTAAGTTCTAAAGTGGATGAATTCCAACAGTCCGATGAGTTTGAAGTATCTGTCTGCTGCCTGGTACAGAGGATGCAATGACATTGAGGTCGTCCATGTAGGCCCTGATGGGGGACAACTGAACTAAAGTTGTTATAATAATCCAAGATTAGGTCCTTGATTTAGCTGGGAACACGGTGCAGCATAGCCTCTACCAAGTTGTGTGGTATTGAACCATAAGCGCTAGCTAGGTCTTAACATAGCACAACCAGATCTCCTTTCCCTTCCGGTGGCTCTCTGATCAACTGTGTGACTGCTCCTGTGTGTTCCAAGCAGCCTGGCATCCCTCGACTCTCTCCCTTCTACACTGATTTGTTGATATAGTTTTTTGCTGGCAGGAATTCTGTCATTGAGATAAGATGCTGAAGAAAGTCTTGCCTTCAACACAGAGCAAAGAGTTGATCTGAACTGCCCAAGGTTGTGGAATTGTTTTCCTTAAGCTTCCACACCCCTTTAGCATATCTCCATTGCTTGGCAACAAACCCTCTCCGCCAGATATTACTTTTCCAGTTTTCCAGAGGCATTTGAGCCATTTTAGGCAGTGCTTGTAAACCTTGTAAGGTACTCCCTACACAGGAGTACGGTTCCAGAACTTAGACTGTACGCAGAGGTAAACCCCACCAGATCTAACTTGTAGCACTCCAACTACTGCAAGTTTTGGCTTCTTACCCCACAGTGAGGTGATGTTCCACATCTTCAGAGCCAGCCTCTGCTGCTTGGGTCAGGACCGTCACTTTCACTGCCACTGTGGAAATGCACCCGACCCAAGCGGTTCCTCCCATGAGTGGTAGCCAGAATGTTTTTTTTTTGTTTTTTCCATTCCAGTGTTTCCCTTATATTCATTCTGCAGCGGTGCACTACTGTAATACCAGCAGGAAAGTCGAGTGTCTGTTATGTAAGCTGCTAAAGTCAATTGAACAGGTGAAGTGCAAATAGCTTACCGGTTAAAAACAGACTCGCTAGTTAACGACATGTTAAAGTGTTGATGGGTTATGTGTTTCTAGCTGAACTAGACCAGAAAATATCAGGTTAAAACAGATCAGTGATGCTGTTTTGCTCCAATTATTCTCCTTGAAGTTTGCTCAATGTTGCAATCTCGCCGACGAGCCCCCGCTGTGGTTCTGGCTCTAGACGGGGGCCCCGGGCTTCCTCTGGACAGGGAACTGTTCATCGTTGTTCAATAGGGTCATTTTAAACAATTCTTAGTCTGGCCTCTCATCTGAGACCACTTTTGCCATTGGAGACCCTCCAGGGTATTCCTGCATAGAGAAAGTTTTGGCCACCCAAAGACATTTATTGTAAGCACCAAAGGAAAATCACGAGCACTAAACCATCTGATTTTCAGCAGCTAGCCTCCACAGCCACTTTATACATGCGGCTGGCGCTGATTTGACTGGACCTGAATGCTAGCTGTGAAGCTAGTGCTAATGGGATCTCAATTTGCGGAGTAGGCTGTACCGGACTCTTCTGGTGACCATGCGTCTCTGGGGACCAGAGGTTTCAGCCTTAAAGGAGAATTCCGGCCAATTTTTACGTTAATCTTGATTGCTATAAACATGCGTGTACTTTCGATTGAAAAAAACGCAACCGGAGAAGCTGCAGCTACGTGTATGAGCTTCCACTGAGCTAAAACGGCAGTTGTCGGGGCAAGTTTTAGAGTGCCTTTGTGCCTCTTAACAGACATAAAATGCAATTAAAATGTCTGTGCAACATGAACGGGGCCCTTACGTGACAACAAGATGCGTTTTCAACTCCGACATTTTAAATCCAATGTTTAAATTCACCTACCCTGGTCCCTGTCTCGATCCTGCTGGTAGCTAGCTTACCCTGCAAGAAGCATAAAACATTCTTTAGAATATATCAATTATATATATATAGGATATAATGACATACTGAACACAGACAGCAGGTCAAGTCTCAAACTATTTTATTTTATTTTACACAGATATCCACAAATGACTTCCTGTTATTCTCTTTCTTTTATTTTTTGTATCGTCCATTAACAGGTGATTCAAATCAACATTATAGTATCTGGTTAATCATTAATATTAAGGATTCTCTCATTAAGTGGGCTTTTGGTCAACGTAATTTAGTGTTTCATGAATGTTGTTTTTGGATCCCTGGTTTGTGGGAGAAGTTGTAGATAATCCTGGACCTGATCTGATGCAGGTTGATGCCGTAGATGATTGGGTTAATGAGGGGCGGGACCACTAGGAACTCTGCGGCCAGCAGGTTCTGCAGCGCCTGTAGTGTGCCACCACCACCATAGCGAGAGTAGATGGAATCGAACATCAGTGAGCTTGCAAAGATGAGCAGCGTGGCCAGGTGCGGCACACACGTCTGTACAAACTTCTTGCGGTTGGATGCCAACCTGAGCGAGGCTCGGACCAGGTGGGTGTAGGACACCAGGATGAGTCCGGTCTGCGAAGAGTGTGAAAAAAGGATCAGGAAGCCGTAGATGTTGCTGCCGGTTGTGTCAGAGCAAGACAGCTTCACCACCTCCCAGTTGGTGCAGAAGATCTGGTTGATGTGGCGCCTACACAGCGGCAATCTGGCGGTCAGTGTGATGCCAATAATCGTCTCCAGCAGCGAGAAGCACCAAGTGAGCAGCAGCAGCAGCGCCACCCTCTGCACCGGCATCAGCATTGGGTACTGCAGCGGCTTACAGATGGCCAAGTAGCGGTCATACGCCATGACGGTCAGACTGGTGAACTCACAGAAAACATAACAGTAAACCACAAATATCTGAGTGAGACAGCCAGCATATGTAATGACGTTTGAGTCAGCCAAAAGGCCGTGAAGCAGCTTTGGGTAGAAACTCGACGCTCCGCAGATGCCGTTAAAACACAGGCCGCACAGGAAGATGTAGATCGGCTCATGGAGCGTTCTCTCCAGGCAGACGGTGATGATGAGCGTCAGGTTGACGAAGATGGTGAAGAGGTACGACATCAGGGCGAAGGCAAAGTACATCTGACGGTTTGTCAGAGAGTCATTCAGACCCTGAAGCACAAACACCACCTCAGAGTTATTCTCCATCACAACTGCTGATCACAAAACAAAACGAAATTGGGCATTAATGATTTCCCGAATTGTTTCGATTCCTATTCACAAGGTCCTGATTACATTTCTGTTTCAATATAAATTAGGATAGGGGAATTTCAGTTACAATACCAGTTTATCTCGGACATAAAAGAGATTCTCACATAACTGTAAATTGTTGAAGCAAGAAGCAACCCTCAGATATTTTTATAATGCACCAGGTTAATGTTTTCATTAAGAACTGACCCCCAAAAAGTTTTAAGTACTGGGAAAAAGGCAAATATTAAAAGATCTATTTCAAGATTTTAGTAATAGATATCAGATCACTTAAACAACGATGGATTTTAGTTGAAGAATTGATTAATATAAGCCAGCCTTACTAAAAATGTACAATTTCAAATTTCAAACATATTTTAGGTTCCAAAACCAAATACAATGTCTGAAGCAGCACCAAAAATGATCATCTTTAGTTCATAGTGATTCTTTAAACAGTTCAAAGACACAAACAAGTTCAGTTTGTATCGACATGAAACAGAAGAGCAGCAAATCCTCACAGTGTAGAGCTGGAATCAGAAATGACTGAACAAGTAGATCATCAGCAGTGCAACACAGATGTTCAGTAGACAACAATGTAATCTGAGTTATTAATTCTTTCTGATGCTGTTTGTTTAAAAATGTTCATTTAAAATTCAGTTTGTCTGGTGAGAAACAGAAAAGCAGCAAGTCAACAGATGAAAACTCATCAAACAAGAATCAGCTCAGCAGAACAAAACAGAAGATTTCTGCTCATTTAAACAAAGGAAGGAAACTATTGTAACATGTTCAATAGTTCATCAAATCTGAGTCACTCCACATCTGTAAAGAAAACAGACTGTTTAAAATATCAGTGGGGTTCAAAATGAAAAACAGACATTTAGTAGACAACAATGTAATCTCAGTTATTAATTCTTTCTGATGCCGTTTGTTTAAAAATGTTCATTTAAAATCAGCTGACAAACACAAACATGATCTTTGAGCTTTTTCTTCATCAGATAAACTCAAATATAAATGAATTCAGACTCTTGTGAGGATCAGTTCCAGTTGATGTCAAACCTTAAAGTCACTCATTCTCTGCACATTTCTTAGAATAACAACTTTCAGCTGGATCTATGAGTGAGAAACAGAAAAGCATCAACTTCAGATGAAAAGTCATCAAACAAGAATCAGCTCAGCAGAACAAAACAGAAGATTTCTGCTCATTTAAACAAAGGAAGGAAACTATTATAACATGTTCAATAGTTCATCAAATCTGAGTCTCTCCACATCTGTAAAGAAAACAGACTGTTTAAAACATCAGTGGTGTTAACATGAAAAACTACTGATCAGGAAACATGAATCATCAGTTTGATCAAAGCTGAAAAAATGTTCATTTAAAATCAGCTGACAAACACAAACGTGATCTTTGAGCTTTTTCTTCATCAGATAAACTCAAATATGAATGAATTCAGACTCTTGTGAGGATCACTTCCAGTTGATTTCAAACCTTAAAGTGACTCATTCTCTGCACATGTCTTAGTATAACTACTTTCAGCTAGATTTATGATGTAAAATAGTTTGTTTTTCTCCACATCTGTAAAGAAAACAGACTGTTTAAAACATCAGTGGGGTTAAAATGAAAAACTACTGCTCAGGAATCATCCTCAGTTACATCAAAGCTTCAGAGAAGCAGACTAAACCCTTGGACAGTTTTCATGAAATAAAACAGATTCACTGCTGACTGAAGATTTCCACGAATAAAACCTGAAAACAGTTTTGCTGAACAAACCACAAGGAAATACATCAAATGTGCTTCAACATTTCACTCTGTGAACCAATCAGAAGCATAAAAACTGAGTCACAGTGATTTTGACATGATACAAGACAAAAGGTGATTAAAGGTGTTAATGCATGAAGGCAGACACTGACTTCAGTTAACAACCTTACCTACTGCAGGTTGGACTCATCTTTCACTTTGGACACATGAATAAATGTAACATCATCAACAGGACAAGTTAAGAAACAGGAAGCAATCAGACACATCAACACCAGAGACAAACTGTTGATTTGTTTCCACACGAGCAGCTGAAACTCTGCCGAGCTGCTGGGGAACAGAGTCAGCGAGCAGCAGCTCTTATACGTCTAAAAACTGCACACAGACAGGTACACAGCGACAAAGCTGAGGCCATGCCCCTCATGATGAACAAGTCACACAGTCATATTTTAACAATGTAGGTATTATTTAATAATCAGTGTTGGGGAGTAACGGAATACATGTACCGGCATTACGTATTCAGAATACAAATTATGAGTAACTGTATTCCGTTACAGTTACAATTTAAATAGTTGTTATTTAGAATACAGTTACATTGTTGAAATCAATGGATTACATGACGATACTTCTCTGTTTCACAAGTGTATTCACTCTCTCAATAAATTAAGGCAACTCCATGCATTTCCTAGAAGCCCCAATATGAAAACAAAAGAATTAGCTATTTGCGTGATCACTGATAGAGGTAGAGATGGAGCCGGAACCGGCACAACAGAGACAGAGCAGGAATGCGTTTCTATCTTGGAAATTTAAACAGCATTTCACATTAAAGAAAGAACAGGGAGAACGAAATATAACTGTGCAGTGCAACCTCTACTTGCCAGCAACCAACCTCCTTTCAGTGTCCAAATTACTCCACCTCCAACCTGAAGAAGCATCTTAAAGTAAGTTTTTTTTTTTTAATTAGCCAAGGGTAGTCGTCTGCTGTAGTTTTACTGGTCACCTTGCTATTTTAGAGTTGACTGCGACTTTACATTCTCCCATGTGCTGATTTACTAGCCCCAGAGCCATTGAAAGACTGACTAGCTCCGTTTGACATGCTAGCTAACGTTAGCTAAAATTAGCTTGTGGTAGCTTAGACTGCGGTTAGATTTTTGTAGTATGCAGTTCGGGACTACGGACATCGAAGACCCACTGGCGTAGAACCTCTGGAGGGCGAGCAGGATGTTGATGGCCAAGACCCTCTGGAGGCCCAGCAAAACATCAAAGGCGAAGCCCTAGCAGCTGTGCAGGCGGGCAGTGACAAAGGCTCTCATAAGGACGACGACAGTCTAGCCAGAGACCTGAGAGAGGCGACAAGTCAGCTGGACTGGGGACAGGCAAAACAGCATGGGCTCTCGGCAGCAAAGACAGTACCTTTCAACTGCCTCTGGGGTCGTCTGAGGTAACATATCCCAGGAGGACTCCTTCAGTCCAATGGCTTCCCTGACCACCTGTGTTTACCACGGTGTTCAAGGGTTACCGCGGAACTGCCCACTTGGGATTAATGCCCCTGACCTCAACAGGGATGCCAGAGAAGCTCCACTGGAGGTGTGAGTTGAAAGTCTGTTGGACAGGGGCCTTCTCCAGATGTTCCAAGTTCATCCACACTACCAGTTTGGGTTTACCAGGTCTGTCCAGAGTCTTTTTCCTGAACCAAGTCACCAGCAGATAGTGATCGATTGACAATTCCGCCCCTCTCTTCACTCGAGCTTGCAGAACATGTGGCCTCAGATCAGATAATACAATCACAAAATCTATCATCAACCTTGAGCCGAGGGTGCTCTGGAACCACTTACACTTATGAGCATTATGTACAGCATGGTGTTCATTATAGACAAACCATAACTAGCACAGAAGTCTAACAACAAACGACTGCTGGGGTTTAGATCAGGGAGGCTGTTCCTCCCATTCATGCCTCTCCAGAGGCCTATACTACGAAGCAAGATTTGGGGTTACTGGGGTAACTTCAACCCAGGGTTTTGTGTTTCACGATGCTGCATCACTTGTTATCAGGTTAAATCGCCATGGTAACTCATGCTGAACACCTGACCTGCTCAGGAGCTATGTTTGAGATTAGAGATCAACCAGTAATATTGACCAATCAGTAATTGATTAATAATGGCGTCACCATTCTTAGAAGAAATAGCTTGGTGCACGGATAGTAAGAGTTGCGATCAGAAAAGCTAGAACATTTAGAGACCGAAAAACCTTTGACCTTTGACATTACCTGATGGGTAACTTTATGAAAGATATTGATTTTCAGCGGACGGAGTTATGCATCTTTACCTTAGCCTTGTACTTGTTGGCCTTAAATATGTGCAAGTAAGGCATCTAACCGGTTTGAATTATGTTTTTGTATTTATTTTGTATTTCCTCCCACGATTACTTACCACTGCCATGTTTGCAACTTAAAGAATAATTAAATTACATTTTTTCATAGTATCAAATCATAACAAGAGTTACCTCAAGACACTTTACAGATAGAGTAGGTCTAGACCACACTCTATAATTTACAAAGACCTAACAATTCCAGTAATTCCCACAAGAGCAAGCATTTGCGGGGAAAAACTCCCTATTAGGCAGAAACCTTGGGTGGTGAGGAAAACTTCCTTTAAGGAAGAAACCTGGGACAGACCCAGGCTCTTGGTAGGCGGTGTCTGACGGTGCTGGTTGGGGGTGTGATGAACAGTGGCAATAGTAGTCACAATAAAGATAATGGAACTATGACAAGAAATAGTAGTTGTAGTAGTTCATGGCGTAGCAAGGCACTGTAGGGCGTTACAGGGCGTAGCAGGGCATAGCAGGACGTAGCAGGGTGTAGCAGGGCACTGCAGAGCGTAGCAGGGTGTAGCAGTGCACAGAGCAGGACCATGGCGTCAGCTGCAACCATGATTTAGGTGCTACCCTAACCCAAGGAAAACTGCTGGGCGAATAAAACATAAGGACTCTGGGGAATAAGCTCCCCAGAGCTAGGTTAGTAACAAGCATTTCTGGGACATGGAAGCACACAGATGGAAAGAGAGAGGAGAGAGGAGCTCAGTGTGTCAAAGGAAGTCCCCCGGCAGTCTAAAACTATAGTAGCATAACTAAGAGCTGGTCCAAGGCAAACCTGAGCAAGTTCTATAAGGGTTGGCAGATGAATCTGATGACTATGAAGAGAAGCAGAGAAGAAAAGGGGCGCCGTGTCTGCAGGAATACACCCTCCCCCGCCGGTCTAGGCGAACACTGCAACTCCTCACTCCCTAACTATAAGCTTTATCAAATAGGAGAGTTTTAAGTTTACTCTTAAATGTAGTGACGATGTCTACCTCCCAAATACAGCAACAAAAGTTTATGGAATGAACAAGTATAATTATGGTCAAATCTTTTTAGTTGATGAATGTATGTAACCTTGGCTGTCCAAACCTTCGAGCCCAGCCGTGCAGGAACGTATTTTGACCAGGGGGGGCTGCCTCATATAACCAGCTTATAGGTCCATGGTGACCAGACGTCCCCATTTTAAATGTGCGTTAATAACACATAGCATTGCTATTTTGGATTAGTTTACTTTAGAGCAGCTTTTATAAACCTTATCTTTGTCTTTCAATTTTCTTTAGTACTGTATCCAATATTAGGGCTACATATGGTTTAACATAGTCACTTTTTTTATGCTGAGTAAGTTTTTAGGCTTCGGCCTAAGGTTTAATCATTAATAGTAAGTATGTCTGCACAGTTTAAAGTAAGTAAAGTATGTCTGCACAGTTTATTGCAGCACAACAACAGTTACAATGTCAAATTACATGAAACTGGAATTGTCTCCCTGTTTTCTTTATTAGTCAGATAGGTCTATTTCAATGATGTTCGGCGCTAAACTCAAATTGTCCCCGGTTTTCCTTTTAAAAAATCTGGTCACCTTATTATGGGCTACTCTACGTGCATGGGCTTAAACCATCTGAGACAGAGCTTGTCATATACAATAACAAAATGCGCAGTTTATTGATGATTTCATAATTGGTAAACGCTGGCTCCTTCTTACGTCTTCCTACCATCTTCAGAATATTTTTTTTGTTGGTGCGCTTCGGTACCTAAACTAGTACCACTACACCCAAAAAATATACACAAAAAATATAAATAAAAATCAAAACAAACATGGACATTCTTGTTTTTCTTTTCTTACAGGGTACTGAGCTCTCATGGAGCTAAGGACCCGACTGAGAGTCACATTTTATTGGCTAAATGTAGCTACAACAGCCGTCAAAAAGACAGAAACCTTGTGGCGCTCTATGCCCGACTGACAACCACTCTTTCTCAGCTTAACGTCACTGAAACAACCGCTAAAGACAGCTACCTTGCAGAGCTCTGTGCCAGACTGACAGCCACCCTTTCTCGGCTTAACTTCACTGAAACAACCGTTAAAAGACAGCTACCTTGCAGAGCTCTGTGACAGACTCCCCCTGTGAGGGGAGGATAAAAGCTTAAGGAAGAGACTAGTTCAGGGCTCACTTCAGACGTGATCTTGGTGGACCAGGCCTCAACTTTATGTCTGTCACTACAGAAACTTAGTCTCTGTTTTGTGAACCAACAGCTGTGTTGTAACTCTTATGCTGGACTCAGTAAACTTGGCTGACTGAGCTCATCGTCTCTGATTGATCCTTGTGTATGATGAATGTAAGTCCAATAAAAGGAGCAGGAATTAAACGACAGGGGTCAGATTAGTCCGGCCTTAGGGCCTTTTCAGACATTTCCCACTACAACCGCTCTTAATGCTCCGTCGTCTCACAACGTCAAGCTGCTGCTCTGCCCAGTGCGTTCCATACAGACTCTAAAGGTTGATTTAGCCAAGCATCAGTATATTACAGAACAGGAGGTTTGCATTACACTGAATGATGTTACAATATGTTGAGTATATGATTCATAAACTTGAAATAAACATGACACCTCCACTTCAAATATTTAACTATTTCTTTAGATCACTTTCAAATGAAATTGTTTTTAACTACCAACAATTTAAAACTATTTTCTGAGCATCAGCTAGACAATCAGTAACTGGTTTCTTTGACGATGACGTCAGTCTGTTGCTGTGGGCGTCCACTGACTCTCAACGTTTAGAAGAAGCAGAAGCAGAGTTACAGTTCAGTACGGAGGGACTCACAGTATCATTCACACAATGTCACAAACTGTTTGTAGTTTCTCCTCTAACCATTGTGTTGACTTTAAAAAAGAGCAGAATGTTTTAATGATGATTATTATTATTATATAGTACTGGAAAAGGGTTAGGATTAAATTAGCTTTTGCTTCTTCCTATTCCTTTTTGGACATGTTAAATTGATTTTGTGTTCTTGTTCCATCAGCTTTTATTGTATTTTTATTTGTATTTTTTTAACATGTTCGAAATAAGTGATTGTCACACATGATCTCATTCATTTGTTGACTGTAAGAATACTGTTTGTGTTGATGCTTTAGCAGCACTCTGTGATACATGTAAACATTTAAAACTGTTGCAAACTTGTAACAGACAACATGTGACATTATAATACTCATATTGTGATACAGTATGTATATATATATATATATATAGTATACAGAACCAAAAGGAAAATCATGATGAACTCTTCATATGTTTCATATTTCACACTTGCTGCTTATTTTGACACTGAATTGTTTAAATATTTATATTTCTTGCTCATTTTGTCTTTGTATGCTTTAATAATTTGTGCCAATCTTTTGCTGATTGTGGTTATCTGCATGAACAGAAGCTTACATGAACCTATGTACCTTTTTCTGTGCAGCCTGTTTGTAAATGAACTGTTTGGTAGTACATGGTTGTTTCCATTCCTTCTGGTTCAGATCCTCTCTGACATTCACACTGTTTCTGCTCCCTTTTGTTTTATACAGATTTATTGTTTGAATGTATATGCAACTATGCAGTTTCATAATTTAGCCATTCTGTCTTATGACAGATATCTTGCTATCTGTTATCCTCTGCAATATAACACACGTATGGCATCTAACAAGGTTATCGTGCTTGTTGCTCTAACATGGTTATTCCCATTTATTGGAGTTGGTGTTTTGGTATCTTTAAGTGCTCCTTTACAGCTGTGTGGGAACATCATTAACAAAGTGTACTGTAACAACTATGCTGTTGTCAAACTGGCCTGCTCTGACACCAGAGTCAATAACATTTATGGACTCATTAACACTTGTCTTGAAATATTTGGTCCTCTCAGTTTAATCCTGTACACTTACATCAAGATCCTTAAAGTTTGTTATTCTGGTTCTAAACAGACCAGACAGAAAGCTGTCAGTACCTGTACACCTCACCTCGCTTCTCTGATCAACTTTTCTTGTGGTTCTTTCTTTGAAATATTACAGAGCAGGTTTGATATGAGCAGTGTACCCAACATGTTGCGGATTTTTTTGTCATTATACTTTCTGACCTGCCAACCGATCTTCAACCCGTTAATATATGGATTGCAAATGTCTAAAATACGTAGCTTATGTAAAAGTCTTATCTTTGGTAAAACGTAAACTGATGTTTAAAAGCATCTTGCTGGTTGGTGAACCCGTGAATCAATTTGCAGGAAAATGATGTAGAAACTAGAAATAACCACCATCTGCAAGAAAAGTTGTGTTGTGAGAGCCAGTGGAGAAATAGGCAGGTGTTATCGACGAGTGATTGGCTAATGATACCTAAACTTTGACCACTGCAGCACCCTCCTGGAACTCCCTACCCATACACATCTGTAACTCTACTGACCTGGACACATGCAAATCACTCATCAAAACCATCCCATTACCTCTTTAGATTATCATTTACCCTCTAATAATATTATACTCCACCTGATGTTAGTGAATGGAGTTATTGTTACACTTGCTTTTAAGGTGCTTGATGTACTGGTTTTATTATAAATTGACATTCACACTCTTTCTGCTCCTTTTTGTTTCCTGCAGATTTTCTGTGTGAACATATACTTATGGCAGTGTAGAGTTTACTAATGGCTTTTAAGTGCTGTTTTTTGGTGGATGTTGTGATTTTGTTTTTGTTAGAAAGGATTTTCTAAACTTGTTTTCAAAGAAACTGGTATCATTTTTGAACAATAACCTCCTACTGAGTCCTACTGAAGAGGTACATGAGTCATGACATTAGAATTCAAATTTGAAGTTAAAAGAAAACTTGAATTTTTTGTCATGAACATATATAGAGAAGTGTTGATGTCCAAAATATGCATCATGTGTAAAAGTCTTGGGAAATTTCCATCATTTAACAGATTTGTTCAGCTTGAGTAAAACAAATTGAGAAAACAATAAATGTTTGCCCTTGGCTCAATAGTGTCGACAGTCACTGCATAAAAAGTGGGATTTTCGTCAGTAAGCGGCACTGTAGATTGTTGGGGAAGTTCAGGTTTACGACTGTACATGGCAATTTACAGGCAACACCGAAAACTGCCGTGAATTGTCGGAAATTGAAGCGGGCCTTGCTTGGCAGTTGTCCCCCCATGACCCCCCCTCCCATTAATTCTAGGGGAGGCTTTAACATGTAAATGAAACTGCTGTGAGCTATACAAATGCAAATCAGGGTAGCAGGGGGAGTTTTACCCCAGGTGACATTTTTCTAAAAGGTATTAACTTCATTTTAAGGAAATCTCTGGTATAAATAGATCAGGCTCAGTATAGCCCAGTCCCTCCAGGATTTTGCGATGTCGCGATCGCCCCAATTCATAGGAATTCAACCAATCACCGCGAATTTGGTGCGACTCGCAATATTGACCAATCACCGCAACTTTTCCTCAAATTTGACCAATAACCTGATGTTTCCCGCGACTTTAACCAATCCCAGCAGTCCCACGTGCCATCAGTATGTGACTCTGAGAGCCAATGACCAAGCGGGAGTGAGAAGGGCCACGGGTTGATCATTTCCTTGTTTCTGATGAAGACAAGACGTATGTGACTGACTCGAACATCTCACATTTACCAACAAAACGTACAGCGAAAGACCATGCAAAACATTTCAGACCGTCCTGCCAACCTGTATACATTTCAACATCAATGTACGCTGTAATGTTTTTTCCACTAGAAAGTCGCTGAAAGCTGCTGCTCTTTCAATCCTGTCGGCTCTCTGCAGTGGGCGGGACTGCTCAGTTCCCCCCACGACTGACGCACGCACACACACAAACACACAACCACGGTGGATGCAGGAAAAACCGGAGATGAGATGACACGATGACCTAAATTGAGGACAGCTACGGTTGTTATTGTAAGTGCAATGATAAGTTAAAGTCCAATAAGTAACGTTACTTTATCAAACCGTATGAATGTGGTCCTAGGCCAGGATAGTAAATTAACTAGCAATGTAAAGATCAACAAGCCCCTGACCATTTTATTCTCCCCAAAACAAGTTTCCTTTTTATTTTTAAAGAACTATAAAAAAAATTTTAACTTTTTGCAACTTTCACTGTCTCCCGCAACTTCATTGCAACAAACATACAAAAGACATTGCAACTTTTATCGCAACTTCTTACAAAAGTCCCCTGCAAAATCAGGCATTTTGGGCCACAACAATCTAAAAAAAAACGGCCGCGAAATCCTGTAGGGACTGATAGCCTAATTGTAGACTCTTAAACTTTAGCTGGAATTGATTTATTTAATGAAAGTATGCTAGATTAATTACTGTGTATGTCATTAGCAATCGCCAATGTTATGTAAAAAAAGATACACAAAACAATTTATTACAACAATTAGTTTTTATCAGGCTTTGCCACAAAGGTAAAATGTGCATTCCATGCAAACAACATCACAGTCTCCTAGAGCTCATCCACTGTGCATAGTGGCATGACTACAGCGACCTTTCTTTGGTCTTGCTCATCCAACATTGTCTGGTGGAATGGAGACAGAGGCACCACTGTACAGTTTTCTAAGAGAAGTCTTTCTGCTGACACCAAAACACTGTGCTTCACATAAGGCATATCAGCTTTGTCATTGCATGACAAAGTCCCAACCATTTGTCTTCTTAAAATACTGGCAAATTCAGCACCACATTCACATGTCCATGGCATATGAAGCTGTTGGCTCTGCTGAAATGGCCTCATAATCTGGATTTCAATTGTCCTATTGTTATTAAACTTTCCCAGTATTCCATTAAAACTCACTGTAATTCACCTCCACACCAGTGTGTGCGCTGTTCGCGCCCTGCTGGTTAATCTGCCTCCTCTTTGTCTTTCTCTATCACTCTGCCCCGACCCCCGCCCTCACTGCACCCACAGAAAACGTAAGTATATGATTGTGTACTGTTTGTTAACCCTTGAGAAGTACAATGACTGTCTTTTGATGGTAAACAGGCTACTTAGACTTTGGCATTAATGTTTTAAACCCCACCATGCAGCGCGATTCATTATTAGGCAGAGCTAATAAGCGGGACCAGTGTAAGTTGCTTTATAAAAGTGTATTTTTTTGGTCTTGTAATCTACAGGAAGCAGTAGGCTACGCCGTCTTCACAACTCGGAGACAAATTGTAGGCGCTATGAACCGAAGCAAGGGTAAGATTTAAAGAATATGCTTTCATTCTGCTGTATAAGGAAATAGATACGACAATAGACCGATCTTAACCGTACATTTTGTTTTCACAGACTAACCTCGCCTCATAACGAGGCCGTGACCTATTTGCTCAGAGCTATGTCTGCAAGTCCAGATTTACATGGTGTTGACAATGACAGCATTGTGTGTAAGTAACTTTTCCTGTTTTCTCATTCCTTGTTTAATTTTACTGTGACTTATGTTTTTTTTTATTTTTATTCATACCACTCTCTTTTAATTGTTTTCCAGCTGCCTGTAATTACGAGACAATAAGCAGGAGCTTCAGGTAGAAACAACCAGATCTGGCATCGCAGGCAGAAGCTGTGAAGAGTTCAGCTCAGAGTCCAGCGAGAAGAAAGAGGGTAAGATTAGATTAGATCAGTTTTAGTCTATGTGACTATTTTTAATTAATTATTAGATGTGTTGTGTCCATGCAGTGCATCGTGCAGTACTGATTGTCTTTATTGATTGTTTTTTCCAGCTGCTGGAAACGAGACAGAGTGTGCTGGATGGATTGTGCGTCCTTTTTGCAGCCAGCAGAAGTACAGGGCAACGCACCACAGACGTCTGTAAAACGGACTGAATTAAGACAGAATGCTGCCGGTTACTTTTTTTTTTACCAGTTTACCATTTGTTGTGTAGGCTGTGTGTGTTGTGTGCTAATAAAGCAATTTTTTTAATAAACATCACGTTCCTGGCAAATTTTCCTTTCCTCAATAAATTCATGTTCTTGATGGTAATATAGTGTAGTCCACAGCATAACAATGACATGAATATACAACATAATAGCATATGTGTATATATATATATATATATATATATAATATATACAGTTTTTATATATATATATATATATATATATATATATATATATATATTATATATCATTCTCTGGACAGGCGCGGTGTCGCTGCTATTCATATGCTTATTAGAGCCATTAGCACCTCCGCGGGAGCTCTCCACATACGTTATGGTTCGTTTCCGACAATATGTGGCATAGACGAATGCGACGTTCGCAGCCTGTAAATTGACATTAACTGCCGAAAATTAGGGAGATTTGCGGGCATTTACGGGGATGAAAATCCCACTTTTCATGCAGTGAGGCTGCCGGATGGTGTTGCTAAAAACTTGCAAGACCGTAGGGCACGCTTGTGGAGTTTAACTCCGAAAAGACAGTTAACCACAGGTTCCTGTTAATCTTATGATGGACATGTGTTGTGATATTTAAAAAACGAAATGTCAGCGGCGAAATAAAAGCCTCCAGAGACCTCCAGCTTACAGCGGGGTCTCTGAGCATGACTGGCAGCATGACTGAAGCAAATTGTCAATTCGGCATCAATTTTTGCAAGACTGCCTATATTTGAAATCTAAACAGTTAATTTATCGCCTAAAACGTTGTCAGAAGTGAATTTAGTGATGAATAAGATGGCGAAAATTGTTAAAATTGTCCCGTTGTTGGTCTGTCTGTACCGAAAACCCGACCCTCGTTGAACTAGATTCCTATGCTGAAAAGGGAACAGTGAAAAGACCCTGCCCTGAAGTAGGAGCTGAAAGAGTTACAGGAACTGCGGCCAGAGGAACTTAAAAATCCCCAGTCCAGTCAGAACACGAGAAAAAAAGGATTCTAGGAATTTTATGTTCTAGGAACTGCAAAAATTCCTCCGGTCGCAAACCGGAAAAAGTCCCGACTCTCCCGGTTGCCACTCCGCTACTGTATGTGGACAGTTCTGTCCTCATTCATCTTGTTTCCTTCTTGCACAGCAGTCGTTTAGTTGGTGGTTCAGTTACCCCAGTATAGGTGACTGAGGGCTGGGTACAGAGCACCGCAAACTGCCGGTCGTGTAGCTCCGTCAGTTGAGCGGTAGTTGGTGGTGTAGTTACCCCAGAATAGGTGACTGTAGGCTGGGTACAGAGCACCGTGAACTGCCGGTGGTGTTACTCCATCAGGGCATAGAGCACGGCTCTGTTCTGAATGTCAGAGATAGCCACGCCCCCTGATTTGCATATAAGAAATGGAATAAACAAATGTGGTTTTAGGAAATAAAAGTCCACGGAAATTAATAAATGTGGACTTATGAAATAAAAGTACCATGAAATAATTAAAAGTCAAACCTTTTAATGTATTTATTTAACTAATTGATTCATTTGTATATGAATATTTACATTGATTTAATTATTTATGTATTTATAGTTTTAGTCTAGTAAAGTCGTTAAGACTAAATCTAGTCTTAACGACTACTCAAAGCGCTTTTACATAGTACAGGAACCATTCACCATTCACACACATTCATACACTGTGGCCTAGGCTGCCGTACAAGGTGCCACCTGCTCATCAGATAAACATTCACACACATTTACAAACCCATTGTCATTGTATTTTCTGACGTGCCAACCGATCTGTAATTTACGGCCTCAACATGTCCAAAATACGCATCATGTGTCAAAGTCTGCTTTCAAGTTCTGTGTTGGGAGGTTGCTGTAATTTATTTTATTGTTCAGGAACTGGCAAGGTATCGGGATCGAAAATGTTTTAACGATGTCCAGCCCAACTGAAGAGGTACATGAGTCATGACATTAGAATTTAATTTGAAGTTTCCTTGATGTGCTCTTTTTTAATTTTTGCTTTGTTTATTAGGTTTATATTGTTTTCACTTGATCTGAGAGACATGGTTTAGATGTTTTTGTTATTAAGTGGAATAGCAGCTAGATGCAAATAATAATAATAACTAAGAGCAAACTAGAAATGCAAAAGAATATGGTCCCTGTTAGAGTCAGTAACTGCTTTTGCTAGACATTTTAGAGTCAATAGCTTTATTTGTCAAAAACATTTTAGAGTTAGTATCTGCATTTGTTAAAAACATTTTACAGTCAGTAACTGTGCATGGGCAGTTCAGCTGAATACTAATGAGGTACCCACTTAACCTTGTAGTCTTGAACATATATTGAGCAGGTTTAATTTGTACAGTGGGCCTCAACATGTCCAAAATACGCATTGTGTGTAAAAGTATGCTTTCAAGTTATGTTCGGAAGTTAAACATATTAAAAAAACATTAAATGTTTGCCCTTGGCTCAATAGTGTCGGCAGTAATCATTTCTTTAGTTAACATATTGTATCAAAAGGTAGGACATTTATCATGCAGATGTCCACACAAAGTTTATCCAGTCAGTGAAAGGGAATCTCCTTATGCCTATTATTGTTGTATGCTCACATTATTATGTTTTAGTTTGGGCTGTGAATCGAATAAAATATATAAGGTACCGTTCGGTATTTATGGAATCAGGGGCGGATTGGCCATCTGGCAACTCTGGCAAATGCCAGAGGGGCCGGACCATTTTTTATAATGTGGGCTGGTTAGATTTTTTATATATTTTTTTAACATACCAATAAATTGTCTTTACAGACTGACAGCGCATCGGACGAGTTTTTCTCGCTTGCACGATTTCACTATGGTTATAATAATATTATTATTAATAATAAATATTAAGCATTTTGCCGGTCGGCAACGGGCAGCCTGGTCCCGAGATGGGCCGACCAACCCAATCAGAAGTTACTCAAATTGGGACATTCAGTCACAATCAAGCACGTCACCTTCAAACGGGATGTCCGTTTGCAGGGTTCAGACAGTACCGGACCTTCCCAGTGATCATGCTGCTCTGGGGGACCGGCTGCAGTAGCGAGAAGCCACTGCTGATGGGCAGAGAGTTCCACCGGAGCTCCACCGGACGGCATCAGTATTAAATTGACAGTTTCTTCACCGGTTAAAAAAAACTCATTGTTGCATTAAATAATAGTCCAGGTCAGTGTTTTGGTACAGTTAGTTTTAACACCTTATGCGAAGTGTAGGCCTATAGGAGTACACATGACAACCCTGAACCCTTTCTGCTGTGCCCTATTCACGTAGTGTCATGTTTTACACTATGAAGGTTAAACTCTGCAATTAATCCGCGGTTCACATGTATGCATGAACTGTGGTGGTCCATTACACTGTAGTCTCAACATCACTGATCATTTTTGATCAATAGAATGTAGAAAACATAACACTTCACAATGTTTTGTATCCATAACATGAATGTGTTATTGTACAATTTAGCAGTAAAAGCAGTAGCCTCTGTAAGTCAATCCTACTTTTATCAACTTGGGAGCAAAATGTGCTCTTTGGGGAAAAAAAGTTACCATAAAGCCTTGTTCATGCTATTTTAAACAACTGGACCTTGGGGTCAAGTGTTGTCCAATCCGGCCCATGTCCCGGATGTGAAAGCCCCCTTACTGGACTACTATATACTGAATATAATAATATTCCATTATATTTTTTACTCTAAATTGTTACCTGCCACCAGAATTTTGTGATTTCCTTGCCATAAATATAGATGTTTTTAAAATTGGTGCCCAAAAATGTATCAGAATGCAGGAATTGAAGTCTTTTACCCTCAACATCTCCTGGGGGAGACTTACATTAAATGTTTAAAAATCTGTTACATAAGGTACTGCTTATATTATTTCACCATCTGTACACAAATGTAATTAGTGAATGCATGTGTCCGTGGAAGGGGCTGCATGGTAACGTGGGCTGGTGTGGCTACAGTGTCAGGACTGAATTTTTGTCCCAGTCCTCCCCTGTACAGAATAGACCACCGGAGGAAAATAGGGGAGGGTCATGTCTTTATATTCTTTGTTGAGGGGAGGGTCACATTTTTTAGTCTAGCAGGGGGGGTCACCCAACTTTTGTATTCATAAATAAAGCAACATATCAAAGTGGCTTGTTTGGTGCATATTTTTTCATGTAGCTCTTAGTCTCTGCCCTCCTTCGTTACCAGATGGGTCTGACCCATGAGTTTGCAGGGGGGCAGAGGGAGCACTGCCCCCTGTTGGCTGAAACTGGTAATTGCATTGTTTAAAAAATTAGTGGAATAATTAATTATATCTGGCATGACCAGATATTTTATAAATATCTTAAATAACACATCACATCAGATTTCATATACTGCTTTAGTAAAAAAAATATTACCTGGCTGACGATGGGAGCAGCAGGACGCAAAAAACGAAAGTTATTGTTGCACTAGTCTGGACATCTTGCCGTGCCAACCTTGCAGTAAAGGTTTCCTAAATGCCATGTATATAAATGTGATGTCAGCTTACTAATTGATTGCGGGTTTTGTGTAGATTTGGACGTTTATACTTTTATTCCACTTTGTTTAAACGGCGAAGTGGAGAGGCCTCGTTCACCTGCTTGGAGCTGTCTGGTGAATGTGACGCCTTGCTGGATACACCGTGACTCTGTTTGTGGATTACTTTTTTTTCGTGTCATTGGATTACGGCAAAATACGTATCTTTTTTCTCAGTGTGTCTTAATGTTTTATGGTGAGTTTGGAGACTCACAGACTCAACAGACTGTAGGTCCAACACTGATTGTTCACTGTTACATTTTAGTTGAATTTCAGTGTCGGGGCATTCCGCCACATCTGTCTATTGCGTTCCAAGACAGCCGTGCCGCGATTGGATTTCATAAGGGCGAATTGTTAAATTGTTACAATGTAATTTAAAATCTGCTTTAAAAATAAACGTATATGTTTTGGAATATAATGTTCAGCTTCGGCAGCTTTACCTATGTGCTAAATATGCGACTGAGAAAGCCTAGTGACGAGTCCATAGCAACCAATGTTGAATTGGTTATTTCCCAGTGTCCTTTGCTGAATGGTCTCAATGTTTTATTGTTTTATTTCATGTGAATACTAGTTTACTAGAGGAGTAACTTAGTATTTGAAGTAATGCAGTAATGCAGAAAGTGTGCATTTAGTTTCCATGCTCATTGTGTTTTCACAACTATGTTAGTGAGTAAATCTACTGAAATGGCCCCCACACCATGACAGAGGAGTGTGATGTGTAAGATGAGAATGCAGAGGTTAACTCATGTATGTCATGGCTGTAAAAAATCAAATGGCATCTGTATATATTTGCTAAGCGCAAGCTAGCATATAAGGGCAGGGTCATGCTTCTTTTTCATATCATTTTGAAGGGTCATAGAAAAATTACTGGCGAGGGGAGGGTCAAGTCTTTTTAGCCTAAAGGTCCCAAAACTCCTCTGGTGGCCCCTTAAATAAATAATGAACTGTCCCTAATCGTGATGAATCGCATGATGTCCATATATTAAAACAATTGTTTAAAGACTGCCTTGAAAGAGGAAACAAAAGCACATACAAATCAATACACATATACACATCATTGTAAAAGTGAAAACAAAAGATGGCAATTCAATCAGATCACAGAACATGCGTGCATAAATTGCGTATGAAAGGAAATGAGTGGTGCTGAAAGGAATTTGCACTATTATAGCATTCATTTTCATAGTCCTAGTTTTAATCATATGAAGCAAAGACACATGATCTAAAACCCTAAAACGTTAGCATTCTCAGCCAAGAATGTATTAGTTGATATTTTGAAAGTTATTTGAAATATCAGCTGGTAGTCTCGCAGACCTTCCTCCACAGCACCGCAAAGGAGGGTCTGGCCAGTCCACACAGCATTCCTGGATGGGAGAAAAACGTACTCTGATTTATTGGCATTTATTTAAACCAATCACAATTGTCTTGGGCGGTGCTAAGCGCCGAACAGAGCCACAGTGTCAAAATAGCCTCTGGAAGGAACTTGTTTTGATGGAACGTTGACGTTCAAAAGTAGTTTTAGTCGTGCAAAAGAAAACTCAGATTGGACAGATAGTCTAGCTAGCTGTCTGGATTTACCCTGCAGAGATCTGAAGAGCAGTTAACCATAGTCCTCTTGAATCCACCGCAGAACGCCAACACAAAGAAAGAGGAAGGGGACAGACATCCGGCCTAAATGAGAGACATCCGGCAGAATTTCCGGTGGCACCGGAGCAATCCCGGAAACGAAACATTGTCGATATAGACCAACCAGCCGCTAAGCTAATCTTACCCTGTCTTTAGCTGCATGCTACCAGACGTGCGAAAGCAGGCAGGCTTCAAGCTAGAAAAATTACTGCAGGAATCGCCGTTCCTGCTTTTCAACGTTCTTTTCGATGGATTTCTGCTTTGTTGTGGACAAAGACACACGGAGATACACTGGTAAGAGCCAATGAGGTTTAACCATGTATCAGCTAATTTAAATAGCTCACGTTACTGTATTGTGTCAACAGTTAACTTCATTTAATATTGTATGGGGCGTTTTCTTTTGTTCCACCAAAACAACACTCTTCCTGAGACTATTTAGCAGAACGCAGCTTTAGAAATTATATTTTATGTCATTAAATTCCGCCAAACACAACAACCGGGTTGTTCCTTGGAGAATGCAATGTTAAGCTAGCTGTATTGCTGAAGATTATATTGTCTGCTACAACTTTCTACATCAACAACGGTTGGTGCAACGATGTGACAGTGACCCAGCAGCACTGTTCTCCTGACCTGGAATCTTTCATCATAAACTGTAAGCCTTTTTATTCACCCCGTGATTTTGCCTCATTCATTCTGGTCGGTGTTTACATCCTGCCGCAGGCCAACGTGCAGGTCGCATAGCGCATGCTCACCGACCAGATACTGTGTGTGGAGCGGACCAACCCGGACTCCTTAGTTATTGTCCTTGGTGACTTTAACAAGGGAACCCTCACTCACATACTCCCTAAATACAGACAGGATATTAAATGCCCGACCAGAGAGGAGAACATTCTGGATCACTGTTACACCACAGTCAGGGATGCTTATCACGCCGTCCCCCGTGCTGCACTGGGACACTCTGATCACGTCATGGTCCACCTGCTCCCCGTGTACAGGCAGAAACTAAAGCTCTGCAAACCTGTAGTGAGGACATCAAGGCAGTGGACCAGTGAGGCTGTGGAGGATCTCCAGATGTGTTTGGACTCTACTGACTGGGACGTGTTCAGCACTGCTACCAACAGTCTGGATGAGTACACAGAGGCTGTGACGTCATACTGTACATCAGCTTCTGTAAGGACTGTTGTGTTCCATTTTGCACCAGGGTGAGTTACAACAATGACAAACCCTGGTTCACAGCCAAACTCAGAAGGTTAGGGTTGGATAAGGAAGAAGCCTTCAGGAGTGGGGACAAATACAGATTTAAAGAGGCGAAGTACAAGCTTAGCAAGGTGGTGAAAGAGGCTAAACGGCGGTACTCTGAGAAGCTCCAACACCAGTTCTCAGCCAACTGCTTCTGTCTGGAAAGGACTCACCAACCACAAGCCTAAAGCCCTCCGCTCCATCAATGACCGACACCTAGCCAACGAGTTCTACAGCCGCTTTGAAAGACAAAGGGACAGTCCTGTAACCATCCCCCACGACACCTCCCAACAAAGGGACAGTCCTGAAAACCATCCCCCGCGACACCGCCCAACAGCTCCAGCTACAGTGCATCACCTCCACCCACCTCAGTGACAACTCGTTCCATCCATGAGAAGGACGTCAACAAACTCTTCAGGAGACAGAACCCCCGGGTTGCTGCTGGACCGGATGCTGTCTCCCCATCCAGCTTGAAGCACTGCGCTGACCAGCTGTCTCCAGTGTTCACAGACATTTTCAACACCTCACTGAATACATGACATGTGCCAGCCTGCTTCAAGTCCTCTATTATCATCCCTGTTCCTAAGAAGTCAAGGACCACAGGATTTAGCGACTTCAGACACACCGCCCTGAACTCTGTGGGTATGAAGTCCTTTCAGCGCCTTGTGATTTCCCACCTCAAAGACATCTCCGACCCCCTCCTGGACCCCCTGCAGTTTGCCTACAGAGCCAATAGGTCTGTAGATGATGCAGTTAACTTGGCCCTCCACTACATCCTCCGGCACCTGGACTCCACAGGAACCTCCGCCACGATCCTGTTTGTGGATTTCAGCTCTGCCTTTAACACCATCATCCTGGCTCTGCTCCAGGAGAAGCTTTCCCAGCTAGGTGTGCCTGACTCCACCTGCAGGTGGATCACTGACTTCCTGTCTGACAGGAAGCAGCATGTGAAGCTGAGGAAACACGTCTCCGACTCACAGACCATCAGCACCAGATCGCCCCAGGGCTATGTTCTTTCTCCTCTGCTCTTCTCCCTGTACACCAACAGCTGCACCTCCGGTCACCAGTCTGTCAAGCTTCTGAAGTTCGCGGATGACACCTCCCTCATCAGACTCATCTCTGATGGTGACGAGTCCGCCTACAGGTGAGAGGCTGACCACCTGGTGACCTGGTGCAATCAAAACAACCTAGAGCTCAACGCTCTAAAGACAGTGGAGATGGTTGTGGACTTCAGGAAGAACTCAGCGACACCTGCCCCCATCACCCTCTGTGACTCCACAATTGACACTGTGGAGTCTTTCCGCTTCCTGGGAACTATCATCTCCCAGGACCTCAAGTGGGAGCTGAACATCAGCTCCCTCGTCAAGAAAGCACAACAGAGTATGTACTTCCTGCGGCAGCTGAAGAAATTCAACCTGCCAAAGACAATGATGGTGCAGTTCTACACAGCCATCATCGAGTCCATCCGTACATCCTCTATCGCCATCTGGTATGCTGCTATCACTGCCAAGGACAAGGGCATACTGCAGCATGTCATTTGGTCTACAGAGAAGGTGATTAGCTGCAATCTGCTGCCGCTCCAGGACCTGTACGCCACCAGGACTCTGAAGCGTGCTGGAAAGATAGTGGCTGGTCCCTCCCACCCTGGCCACAAACTCTTTGAGTCACTCCCCTCTGGCAAGAGGCTGAGGTCCATTAGGGCCAAAACCTCACGCCACAAGAACAGTTTTTTCCCATCCGCCACTAGCCTTATCAACAAGGCCCCGAACCCACCCTGACACTCTCCACACTCCACCTCTGGCTCTACATGCCATTGTACTTACTCTGCTGTACTGCTCTTTCTAGTTTTATTTTTAATACATACTGTGTATATATATTTATACTTATATTGTTTATATTCTAATACTTGATTTTCTTAACCTTCTTATATTTAGAGAATGTGTGACATGCACCTACAACACCAAAACAAATTCCTTGTATGTGTAAAAAACATACTTGGCAATAAAGCTTTTTCTGATTATAATTCGGATTCTTTTAGAACATAAAAGTCTTTCACTATCTCTTATTGTTTCTGAATGTAGCACTTGAAGCATTTCAGCATATTTGATGAAGTTGATCTGCTTGCATCATTCTTGCAATTTTGGGTTGTATCCACATGGTTGAATGTACTTCTCATGGGTCACTTTGGATAAGGCAGCAGCTAAGTAAATGAAATGCAGTGTTTTCCCTACAGGAATCCCCGCCAAGCCAGAAATCCTTTTTTGTAATGCCAAAAATAACATCAAATATCTATTGTGTTGCCCTAATTCATTCAGTGTTGCACTGCAGCGAGTCTGTGAACGAGGCAGCTGTGTGTTGTTAGTTCACGTCTGTAACAGCAGGACAGTAGAGTCTGAACTCTAAACTGCTAAAGTCCGTTGAAAAGTAGACAGTTACAAACAGGCTCTACTGTTGTCTCTCTACATACTACTCTCTACTGTTGTCTCTCTACATACTACTCTCTACTGTTGTCTCTCTACATACTACTCTCTACTGTTGTCTCTCTACATACTACTCTCTACTGTTGTCTCTCTACATACTACTCTCTACTGTTGTCTCTCTACATACTACTCTCTACTGATGTCTCTCTACATACTACTCTCTACTTTTGTCTCTCTACATACTACTCTCTACTGTTGTCACTCTACCTACTACTCTCTACTGTTGTCTCTCTACATACTACTCTCTACTTTTGTCTCTCTACATACTACTCTCTACTGTTGTCTCTCTTCATACTACTCTCTACTGTTGTCTCTCTACATACTACTCTCTACTGTTGTCTCTCTACTGATGTCTCTCTACATACTACTCTCTACTGTTATCATCTTACAGCACCAGGGTTGAGCTGCTGCTCTGCCCGGTGCATTCCATACAGACGCTAAAGGGTGATGTTTGCGTCGGTATCTCACACTGAGACACTGACCAAGTGTTAGTATTTTACGAATTGGGAGTGAGAACTGGTTTACAGAACAGGAGGGGACAACAGAGCATTTCTGTGAACACGTAACGATATGTTGAATATATGACTTATAAACTTGAATTTGAAGTGATTACACCACTTTAAATATTTAAATATTTCTTTAGATCGCTTTTACATGAAATTGTTTTTAACTACCAACAAATTAAAACTATTTTCTGAGCCTCAGTTAGAAAATCAGTAACTGGTTTCTTTGACGATGACGTCAGTCGGCTGCTGTGGGCGTCCACTGACTCTCAACGTTTAGAAGAAGCAGAAGCAGAGTTACAGTTCAGTACGGAGGGACACACAGTATCATTCACACAACATCACAAACTGTTTGTAGTTTCTCCCCTAACCATTATGTTGTCTTTAAATAAGAGTGGTAAGTTGTAAGATGTTTGTCACACGATTCCTCACTCATTTGTTGACTGTAAGAATACTGTTTGTGTTGATGCTTTAGCTGCACTCTGTGATACATGTTAATATTTAAACAGTTGCACACTTGTAACAGACAACACGTGACATAATACTCATATTGTGATACAGTATTTTGAACCAAAAGGAGAATTATGATAAACTCTTCATATGTTTCATATTTCACTTTTGGTGCATACTTTGATATTGGACTCTTTAAATACTTATTTTTTCTGATCATTATGTGTTTTTATGCTTTAATTGTTTGTGCCAATCTTTTGTTGATTGTGGTTATCTGCATGAACAGAAGCTTACATGAACCTATGTACCTTTTTCTGTGCAGCCTGTTTGTAAATGAACTGTTTGGTAGTACAGGGTTGTTTCCATTCCTTCTGGTTCAGATCCTCTCTGACATTCACATTGTTTCTGCTCATTTTTGTTTTATACAGATTTATTGTTTGAATGCATATGCAACTATACAATTTCATAATTTATCCATTCTGTCTTATGACAGATATCTTGCTATCTGTTATCCTCTGCAATATAACACACGTATGACATATAACAAGGTTACCGTGCTTGTTGCTCTAACATGGTTATACCCATTTGTTGGAGTTGCTGTCTTGATATCTTTAAGTGCTCCTTTACAGCTGTGTGGGAACATCATTAACAAAGTTTACTGTAACAACTATTCTGTTGTCAAACTGGCCTGTTCTGACACCACAGTGAACAACATTTATGGACTCATTTGCACTTGTCTTGTAATCTTTGGTCCTCTCATTTTAATCCTTTACACCTACGTTAAGATCCTTAAAGTTTGTTTTTCTGGTTCTAAACAGACCAGACAGAAAGCTGTCAGTACCTGCACACCTCACCTTGCTTCTCTGCTCAACTTTTCTTTTGGGGGTTTCTTTGAAATAGTGCAGAGCAGGTTTGATATGAGCAGTGTACCCATGATGTTGCGGATTATTTTGTCATTGTACTTTCTGACCTGCCAACCGATCTTCAACCCTTTAATATATGGACTGCAAATGTCTAAAATACGTAGCTTATGTAAAAATCTTATCTTTGGTAAAACATAAACTGATGTTTAAAAGTATCTTGCTGGTTGGTGAACCCGTGAATGAATTTGTAGGAAAATTATGTAGAAACTAGGAACTCCCTACGCATACACATCTGTAACTCTACTGACCTGGACACATGCAAATGACTCATCAAAACCATTAAAACTTACCTCTTTAGATTATCATTTACCCTCTAATAATATTACACTCCACCTGATGTTAGTTAATGGATTTATTGTTTCACTTGCTTTCATGGTGCTTGATGTACTGGTTTTATTATAAATTGACATTCACACTGTTTCTGCTCCTTTTTGTTTCCTGCAGATTTTCTATGTGAACATATACTTATGGCAGTGTACAGTTTACTAATGGCTTTCAAGTGCTATTTTTTGGAGGTTGTTGTGATTTTGTTTTTGTTAAAAAGGATTTTGTAAAATTGGTTTCAAAGGAACTGGTATCATTTTTGAACAATAACCAGTCCTACTGAAGAGGTACATGAGTCATGACATTAGAATTCAAATTTGAAGTTAAAAGAAAACTTGAATTTTTTGTCATGAACATACAGAGGCGCAACTACCCAGTGTCAGAGGGATATGCAGCAACAATTTTGGCGCCCCCTCCCCATAAAATACAAATAAATAAATAAGTGTATCATGTATGGGCTTTAAATAATAAAGGTTCAGCCACTAGTAAGCCTACCATAATTACAAATAATGTATGTATATATATATTTGTGTGGTCTAACTACAGTAATAGAACTCCTACCTGATGTCATCACTGGTCTCATCTCTACTTGATGTCATGTCTGTCTCATTCACTCCTTGCCTATATTCTTCTCCACTAAGACACATTGTCAAACAAACATGTAATAGATTTCGCATATTAGTTTTTCCATATTAATAATAATAAGAAATTAATCTATTGGTATCACATGGCTCCCCTTATACTTCCACCTAATGTTAGACCTACCTGTTGCCTTCCCCTGTCTTTCCTGATCCACCATCCTTACACCTGAATGAAATGAACTCACTGTTAAATATAGCAGCCTAAATTCAATTCTTAAATCAGCCTAGTGATGGCATCAGATAAGACAACTATTATGCAGTAAGGTTGTGCTGCTGTTGAAATTACATTCACATTTTAGATTTTAAAAATTACCAATATGGACAGCCACTTAGCACAGACTTTCAAAGAGAGAGAGATGTGACGCTGTAATTACAGCTTCCATGTCACCCAAAAGATGTAAATATACCCTGTATGTCTGACAGCACAGCTAACATGAACAGCTAATGGTAAAACAAAATCTATTAATGATTCCATGGTAAAGGTGGTATCCTGTGCAAATCTCACATTTTGAAACTGCCGCTGAAAACGGGCAAATCTCAACAAAGCTAGATGATGACGTCATGATCTCAACTCCTAGTCTTGGTCACGCCCCAAAATTTGCATAGGCTACACCAATAACCTGAGGTCAGCTTAGTCTTCTGAATCTAGCTAGGTCATACAGATCTCCAGAGGTCTGCTATTTAATTGCATGACCTAGCTTCACTTCTGAGTCTTTTTTTATGCGAGAAATCAACTATATAGAGGTCAAATATGGGCCGTTTTATGAAAATGTATGGCTGTTTGCAAATTTTGTTAACTTTTTTTTGTTTGTTGATTCTGTGACTGTGTGTCGCAGTTCAGCAGGAGCTCAGCAGGCTACGTGACAGCAGCTGCTGCTGCCTCGCCACCCGGAGTGTCCTACTTCATAGACTCGCTGTGAGCGAGCTGGATCTCCGTCACAAAGGGAAGCCAGCGGCACTCCATACCCACGCAAAGTCACCGGTTACTGGGTTACTGGACTACAAAATGCCAAGGCCCTGATGGAGCTCCAGGGCCTGCAGCTAGCTGCGATCTTTACCCATAGGATTTAAGGGACAGTAGCAGCTAACAAAATCCCTAATGTTAACAAAAATGCATTAAATTGAAATTGGACAACATTGTTAGGTATATGTTCTATAAGTGGCGTGACGAAATTCAAACTGTAATTAAAGCTGCAAGCAGTGATAGACGGGCCCTCGCTCCTCTGCGCGCGTCGGGGTTACCGGCGGTCGCCGCTCCTTGCGACCATGCATTTGCGCGGCACTCAGACACTGCAAATCGTCACCAATGAAAAGGGAACTCCCTGCTCCGTTTAATGATACCTCACACAAGACCCTACCTTAGATGGGTCAGCATTTATGAAAGGGGGCGTGGCTTGAACATAGGGGGCGGGCCAAACCATCACCAATGAAGAAGGAACTCTCTGCTGAGTTCATTGATACCTCACACAATGGTCAACCTTAAATCGTTCAAATGTTATGAAAGGGGGCGTGGCTTAAGTATAGGGGGCGGGCCAAAACATCACCAATGAAGAAGGAACTCTCTGCTGAGTTCATTGATACCTCACACAATGGTCAACCTTAAATCGTTCAAATGTTATGAAAGGGGGCGTGGCTTAAGCATAGGGGGCAGGCCAAACCATCACCAATGAAGAAGGAACTCTCTGCTGAGTTCATTGATACCTCACACAATGGTCAACCTTAAATCGTTCAAATGTTATGAAAGGGGGCGTGGCTTAAGTATAGGGGGCGGGCCAAAACATCACCAATGAAGAAGGAACTCTCTGCTGAGTTCATTGATACCTCACACAATGGTCAACCTTAAATCGTTCAAATGTTATGAAAGGGGGCGTGGCTTAAGTATAGGGGGCGGGCCAAAACATCACCAATGAAGAAGGAACTCTCTGCTGATTTCATTGATACCTCACACAATGGTCAACCTTAAATCGTTCAAATGTTATGAAAGGGGGCGTGGCTTAAGCATAGGGGGCGGACCAAACCATCACCAATGAAGAAGCAACTCTCTGCTGAGTTCAATGACACCTCACACAGGACTCTACCTTAGATGGATCAGCATTCATGAAAGGGGGCGTGGCTTAAACATAGGGGGCGGGCCAAACCATCACCAATGAAGAAGCAACTCTCTGCTGAGTTCAATGACACCTCACACAAGACTCTACGCCATACAGTTCATTAGCTGTGAAAGGGGGCGTGGCTGACGCATAGGGGGCGGGCCAAACCATCACCAATGAAGAAGCAACTCTCTGCTGAGTTCAATGACACCTCACACAAGACTCTACCTTAAACGGTTCAAATGTTATGAAAGGGGCGTGGCCTGAGTAAGTGGGCGTGGTTATATCATAGGGGCCAGCTCATTATCACATGTAGACCACACATTCTAAGTTTCATGTAAATCAGATGATGTTTGTCATATAAGGTGCATTTCCTGTTGCCAGCGGGGGGCGCTATGACCAAAAGTCAAATTTGGCCTGTAGGTGTCCTCAGGCCTGGACCCTTGTTAATCGTGAGAATTTTCGGGCAGATACGACAACGTACACTCAAGTTACAACAACTTCTTTGTTCATCGCTAAACACTCAAAATGGCCGCCACGCCACGCCCACACCGTCTGACGAAAAGTTTTTCTTTTAATAACTTTTCATCTTTAAGGTGTTGGGATGATACAGATCAAGTTTGAAGTCCATCGGATGAAATCTCTAGGAGGAGTTCGTTAAAGTATAGCACCTTGTCTTTTGGGCCTACTTCCTGTTGCCACTAGGGGGCGCTATGACTTTAAGTAAATACCGGCCTTTATTTGTCCTCAGGGTTGGACTCTTATGAATCCTGAAAAGTTTCGAGCCAATTGGACAATGTACACTTGAGTTACACCCACTTCCTGTTTCGGCGGCGAAACGCACAAAATGGCCGCCCCGCCACAGCCACGCCCTATGACGAAAAGTTTTTCTTTTAACAACTTTTCATCTTTAATGTCTTACGATGGCACAGACCGAATTTGAAGTTGATCGGATGAAATCTCTAGGAGGAGTTCGTTAAAGTACGACGTGGAATTTCGAACTTTCAATTCGAAATGGCGGACTTCCTGTTGGGTTTAGGATATGGCTCCAATGACGTTTTGTGTGCGTCCTGACTTGATACACATGTGTACCAAATTACGTGAGTCTACGTTAAACGCACTGCAGGGGCTCAATTTTTTTAACTTTGTAGGGGGCGCTAGCGAGGCATTTTTGAGCGCCTATTCCCGAAACCCTTAAAATACGTAAATCTTCACCAGACTTGATGCGACCGCCAAATTTGGTGAGTTTTTGAATATGTTAAGCCCCTCAAAAAGCCAATTCATTTGCCGGGAAAAAGAATAATAATTCCTTCAGTTTCAATAGGGCCTTCGCCGCTGTCGGCGCTCGGGCCCTAATAATTCCTTCAGTTTCAATAGGGCCTTCACCGCTGTCGGCGCTCGGGCCCTAATAATTCCAGTTTCAATAGGGCCTTTGCCACTGTCGGCGCTCGGGCCCTAATTAAAGTTGCAAGCAGCGATGAACGGGCCCTCGCCTTCTTGCAGTCGGGGGTATTGGCTAGACGCAACATCACATGTAGACCACACATTCTAAGTTTCATGTAAATCGGAATATCTTTTGCCAAGATACAACCGTTCATGTTTTAACAGCCACCTACAGGAAGTTGTTCCTCCATAACTTGCGCACTGTTTTAGCTATCAAAATTCTTTTGATAACTTTTAGTCACGAGGGTCCACCGAGTCTATATCCAAGTTTTCATGCAAATTGGACTCACGGCCCAGGAGGAGTTAGACCAAGTATGTTTCCCATATATCACGCTGTGGCTAATTAATAAGAAAAATTCTAACAGCGCCATCTAATTTCCAGTTCTAATAAATCTTGGTAAGATACAACCGTTCCTGTTTCGACACCCACCTAAAGGTAGTTGGTCCTCTGTAACTTGCGCATTGTTTTAGCTATTAAAATTCTTTTGATAACTTTTTGTCACGAGGGTCCTCCGAGTCTATATGCCAGTTTTCGTGCAGATCGGACTCACGCCCCAGGAGTAGTTAGACAGAGTAGGTTTCCCATATATCAATATTTTACTGATTAATTAAAAAAAATTAAAACAGCGCCATCTAATGGCCGATTGATGCCAAGTTTGGCACAGATGCTAAACCGCCAATGTTGAACAACCTTGTCAAGTTTCGGGGCAATCGGAATAATTGTGCCAAGATAACGCAAATTCCTGTTTAGACAGGAAGTTGCTGTAACTTGCGCATTTTTTCAACTATCAAAATTGTCTGGATAACTTTTCGTCATGAGGGTCAACAGATACTACCTGCAAAGATTCAAGAAGATTGAAATCACGGCCTAGGACGAGTTCGAAAGAATGTAAACCACATGAAAAATGCATAATTAAAAATGGCCGCCTTCCGGTTGGGCGGAGCTAATGAAGGTAAATGGGAAATATGTTCGCAATGATTAGAGCAATATGGGTATTAAATGAGGTGAAGATCGAAGCAACTATGTCCAAGTTAAGGCCTTCCAGGCATTAGGGGGCGCTATGGAGCCCACTTACAGGTTTGGGCCAAATCGCTGTACAGTCTTGCAAAGCTCCCAGGTGTTTATGTGGGCGCCAATTTTTGTGAGTTTTCGTATATATTGAGGCCGTCAAAAATGTGCCCAATGGCTAAAACGAATTAGGGTCCCATAGGCCACGCCCACTTTGACCAATCAGTACCTTACTGTAGGGGTGGCCTCATGAGTGGCCCTAGATGGTACCCAACAAATTTTGTAAAAATCGGATTAGCCGTTCATGAGGTATAAACTTTATGTACTTGTAGCGCCCCCTAGTGGCCAATTTTCGTAAAATGTGTGGTGCACCTCCAGAGGGTCATGGCAAACAAGAATCTTAAGTTTTGCGTTGATAGCAATTGTTTTGGTCGAGATATGGCAAAGTTGGCGTTTTCATACTTAGCTACACAAATTTCTTAATGCGTAATATGTGCAATTTTTATCCTATAAAAATTCTTTGCATAACATTTTGTCAGGTCCGTCTGGAGATGCTACCTGCCAAGTTTCGTGCAGATCGGTCGCACGGCCTAGGAGGAGTTCGGCAAAGTAGGTTTTCGATAAATCGCGATTTTTCACGTATAAAAGTCTAGGCGGAAATGGGCGTGGCCTATATCAGGAGATTCAGCTGGTTCCAGGGAATATGGTTTTTGAATGTGAGATGTACGGTTTGGGACTTATAGGGCCAAACGCTTTTTTTACTGCAATAGCGCCACCTAGTGGTGGATATGTGTAATTTTTTTGAATATTTGCAATGTTCACCAGTTGTGACAGTTTTCGTGCATGCTAACCCTCTCAAAAATGCAACGAGGAATTAGTAAAAATAATCTTATGAAAAACAATAGGTTCCTTCGCACTTTCAGTGCAAGGCACCGTTGGGGCCTTGCACTTTCGTGCTCGGGCCCTAATAATTCCTTCAGTTTCAATAGGGCCTTCGCCGCTGTCGGCGCTCGGGCCCTAAATATAGCTACTCTAGTTATGCCGGCAGCTGGCAGTCAGCCAGCTCCCAAACCCGAGAAACGGTGACTTTCACTGGGTATGGAGGTTCAGGTTGCCGCTTTCTCGTCAGACTGTGTGGAGCTCCTAGCTAAAGTCCGACATGTCTTACCAAGTTTGCAATTAGCCATCAATTTTCGTAAAACGGCCCATATTTGAGCGTTATATAGTTGATTTCTTGCTTAAAAAAGTCTCAGAAGTGAATTTAATAACGAAATAGCCCAACAAACAATGTATAACTTTGCAGTGTCTGAAATATGAGACCTGCTGTCTCGTCTCCACTGTGTTTCTATGTGGTTCGCTCAAACCAATCAGCGCGCAGCTCATCTAAATATTCATGAGCATACCATATTTGGAAGAAAAGCTCTTGTTCCAAATAGAGCCATATTCACAGGGTAGTTAAGGGCCCATAAAATAGCATTTGAACAATTTCAGCCCAACCAATGTTACATACCCTATTAGGAGACCTTAAGGAACAGTGTAAAATACCCTATATAATCATTCTATCACCACTTTAAACTTTAGCTTTCTCAGCCAAGAATTTATTTGTTGATATTTTGAAAGTTATTTGGAATTGTCCATTGAGCATGGAATTAATCAGCTGGTAAGCTAACATTGCCACTAAGCTATGTTCAGTGCTTAATTTGTAAAGTGGGAGGGGGGGTGGACTGGAAAACGGGGGTTGGAGGTAACGAAAAAAAAAAATAATTACACTGCCTACGTAGCTTCTCTGACTAAAAAACCTAAACAACGCTGTGTGTACACCAGGGCAATGTTTATTTTTATTTCAGAACATGCACTGCATGGGTGCGAAATGTAAAAAATAAAAAAATAAAAATACACTGCAACAATCGTTTTCACAAGCAGCAATTATCTATATTAAATTAACCAAAAAAAAACACCGTGGTCTCCACATTCTTGATCGGCAGAAACGGTTTTTGCTTGTTTGGGATCCGACTGGCCAGCGTATTTGAAAAAGTTAAGCAAACTTTGTTGTCTTTTTGACATTTTTCCCCTGAGTGAAATGAGGCTATAACAGCAATCTCAACCAGCACAAGCGCTTGTGTCACTTGAAGTGCAGCGCCGCGCTGTTGAAGTGCCTCCCCTCCCTCCGTCCCTCTCCCTCCTCTGTCTTACCCTGAAAATTCACCTCAAAACGCATCGAAAATGCAAACACAAGATTTTTGTGGAACTTCAATGGGGAATGAAGACTAACAAGACAGATAACAACACTGAATACTACACAAACAGTATTTTTTATTTTTTTTCATTTAGGCGATTCATTTTTCATAGTGACACAGGAGGTGCCGGATCCAATAGAAAAGGTTCCAGATCCAACATCGGAGGTGCCGGAACATGTTCCGGCTCAAATTAAGCCCTGGCTATGTTGTGGCTGTTGTTTTTTTCTTCAGATTTGGGGCTTGAAGAGAGAAAGAAACTATGGGGAATTACCGAGCCAGTTTTAATTTCGATCATTTACCGCGTTTATCATGACTTTATCTTCCCAGTCTACCTGGACAGAAGGCAAGAGTTAGACAGGCTCTGAGCGGCAACTTAGTTCTTAATTATATTTTATTACAGAGCATGTCTTCTACCAATATCACAAATCCGTCTCCAGAAAAGCCTACATCGTCTAGTCCAACACTCCCCTCAACTGGTCCGTCCTCGACACCAAATAACTGGTGATGATCGTCGGAGTGCTCAATCACCTATTTTTGAGGGGGAAATAAACTTTTTTCGCCGCAAATATTTCACCGCGAAAGCATGAACTGTACTCTGGAGGACATCCACCAGACCAGCAGGCGTCCGTGGATTGTTGTCGGCCGCGGCAGGCAGGGAAAGCGGGGAGGAAGTAGAAGGATGCCGGTCGGTCCTGCTAGCCCGGCTAAGGCAACTAACACACTGTTCGCCACTGCAGAGACTACTATTCAGCAACGCGAGATGGATCGCACACAAAATGGATATATATGCTACAAATACACAGGGAACTGCTGCTTGTTGATTATTACCCAAGCCGGGCTGAACACACTCACTCATCCCAGACGGCAGCTAGCAGCTAACAGGGTAGGTGAATTTAAACAATGTCTGAGTTGAAAACGCATCTCATTGTCATGTAAGGGTCTTGTTCATGTTGCACAGACATTTTAATTGCATTTTGTGTCTGTTAAGAGGCACAAAGGCACTCTTTACCTTATACCCTCAAAACTGCCGTTTTAGCTAAGTGGGAGCTCTCGGCTTTAGCTGCAGCAGCTCCATGTAGCTAGCACCGATTCGGCTCATTTTTTTTGCTATCGACAGTACTCACATACGTATAGCGATCAAGATTAACGTTAAAATTGCTCGGAGTTCTCCTTTAACATCACTGAAACAACCGCTAAAAGACAGCTACCTTGCAGAGCTCTGTGCCAGACTGACAGCCACCCTTTCTGGGCTTAACAACACTGCAACAACCGTTAAGAAGACAGAGACCTTGCGGTCCTCTGGCCCGACTGAAAGCCAACCTTTCTCGGCTTAACGTCACTAAAACAACCGCTAAAATACAGCAAGGTCGCAGTCATCTGTACCCAGGTCACAGAATTTCGGCAGGAGGGAGATTTTCGGTTCTACTTACCAGACCTCGTTATATATAAAAATTAAATAAAATATAGCCTTTCTTCCATAAAGACTTTGTCTAAGTTTAGTAGATAGAAAATATGTTGTGATCTACAAGGTGATGTACAAAAAGTAGCTTGCCTATACACTGTACATTACACATTATGATTGCATGTCAGTTCTTAATGAAGTAGGAATCATCTTACTGTCCAATATTTCATAACCTTGAAGCTATCGATGGTAACGTTAGACTAGAATATTCCATAATGTAACATACCACACATTGCAGAGCGACCTGTAGATAACATGAGCTGTGTCCCAATTCAACAATTTATGCTACAGGGTTGCTTTGCCAAAGTAAAATTTCATGTTTCCATTATGAGTAAGTCAAACTTGCGGTCAGCCATGGCTCGCCAGGTTGATTGGTCCTTTGGTAACGTTAGGAAGTTGCATGTGTTAGCATGGCTAAGTTAGCACCAGTAGGGATCACTTCACCGGCTGTCTCTTTTTTTGTTGCGAGTAACTGTGAGTACACTATATAATTTAATGCAAGCACACAAATTAGCGTAAACTGTGTAGAATATTGATAGTTAAAATTGTTTGTGCTCATGTCAAAAGAGCTGCGTGTAGTCATTGAGGAAGAGGAAGTTAGTTTAGGACTTATATGGCATAAATGTGCATTGTGTACCAGACAGACAAGGAGAGGGAGAGAATAGATTGGCGCTCATTTCGGAGGACAACTTGTTGGACCGAGCTCTGACATGTCTGTCGCTAGGGAAACTTAGTCTCTGTGTTGTGAACCAACAGCTGTGTTGTAACTCTTATGCTGGACTCAGTAAACTTGGCTGACTGAACTCATCGTCTCCGATTGGTCCTTGTGTATGGTGAACGTAAATCCAATAAAAGAAGGCGCGGGAATTAAATAACGGGTCAGATTAGTCCGGCCTTAGGGCCTCTTTGGACAATTCCCACTACAACCGTTGTCGCTCTTAATGCTCCGTCATCTCACAGCGCCGCGGTCAAGCTGTGCGTTCCATACAGATGCTAAAGGTTGATTTAGCCAAGCATCAGTATTTTACAGAACAGGAGGGGACAACAAAGCATTACACTAAACGATGTAAAATATGTTGAATATATGATTCATATTCATATTCATGATTCCAGTAACTGGTTTCTTTGACGATGATGTCTTTGACGATGACGTCAGTCTGCTGCTGTGGGCGGCCACAGACTCTCGTTTAGAAGAAGCAGAAGCAGAGTTACAGTTCAGTACGGAGGGACTCACAGTATCATTCACACAATGTCACAAACTGTTTGTAGTTTCTCCCCTAACCATTATGTTGACTTTAAATAAGAGTGGTAAGTTTTAATAATTATTAGTATAGTACTGGAAAAGGGTTAGGATTACATTACTGTTACATTACATTATTTTTGACTGTAAGAATACTGTTTGTGTTGATGCTTTAGCTGCACTCTGTGATACATGTTAACATTTAAAACTGCTGCACACTTGTAACAGACAACATATGACATAATACTCGTATTGTGATACAGTCTGTTGAACATAAAAGGGGAATCATGATAAACTCTTCATATGTTTCATATTTCGCACTTGCTGCTTACTTTGACACTGGGTTGTTTAAATATTTATATTTCTTGCTCATTATGTCTTTGTATGTTTTCATAGTTTGTGCTAATCTTTTACTGATTGTGGTTATCTGTATGAACAGAAGCTTACATGAACCTATGTACCTTTTTCTGTGCAGCCTGTTTGTAAATGAACTGTATGGTAGTACAGGGTTGTTTCCATTCCTTCTGGTTCAGATCCTCTCTGACATTCACGCTGTTTCTGCTCCCTTCTGTTTCCTGCAGATGTTCTGTGTGTATACTTATGGTGGTGTGGAGTTTACTAACTTAGCCGTTATTTCTTATGACAGATATCTTGCTATTTGTTATCCTCTGCAATATCACGTACATATGACCTCTAGTAAGGTTGTTGTGCTTATTGCTGTAACATGGTCTCTTCCTTTTTTTGCTGTTTTTGTCACAACATTATTGAGTGTCTCCTTACAGCTGTGTGGGAACATCATTAATATAGTTTACTGTGACAACTATTCCATCATAAAATTGGCTTGCTATGAAACAAGAGTAAATGATGTCTATGAACTCGTTGCTGCTTCTCTAATAGTCTGTGTTCCTGTATCTATAATCTTTTACACTTACATTAAGATCCTTAAAGTGTGTTTTTCTGGTTCTAAACAGACCAGACAGAAAGCTGTCAGTACCTGCACACCTCACCTCGCTTCTCTGATCAACTTTTTCTTTGGTTCTTTCTTTGAAATATTACAGAGCAGGTTTGATATGAGCAGTGTACCCAACGTGTTACGAATATTGTTGTCATTGTATTTTCTGACATGCCAACCGATCTTTAACCCTGTAATGTACGGCCTCAACATGTCCAAAATACGCATCATGTGTCAAAGTCTGCTTTCAACTTCTGTTTTGGGAGGTTGCCGTAATTTCTTTTATCATTCAGGAACATGAGCCATGACATTAGAATTTAATTTGAAATTGTCCTTGAAGTTGTTTTTTAAAATTTTTGCTTTGATTGTTAGGTTTATATCGTTTTCACTTGATCTGAGAGACATGGTGTAGATGTGGCAGTGGATATGACACATGCATTTGGTGTGGGAGACCCGGGTTTGATTCCCACTGTGATACATCAACCAATGTGTCCCTGAGCAAGCCACTTAACCCCTAGTTGCTCCAGAGGAGTGTGACCTCTGATGTATAGCAATTGTAAGTCGCTTTGGATAAAAGCGTTAGCTAAATGACATGTAATGTTTTTGTTATTACGTGACATAGCAGCTAGACGCATTTGTTAAAGACATTTTAGAGTCAGTAACTGTGCATGGGCAGTTCAGGTGAATACTAATGAGGTACCCACTTAACCTTGTAGTCTTGAACATATATTGAGTGGTCCTCAACATGTCCAAAATACGCATTGTGTGTAAAAGTATGCTTTCAAGTTATGTTGGGAAGTTAAACAAATAAAACAAAGTTGATCTAGTCAGTGAAAGGGGATTTCCTTATGCCTATTATTGTTTCATGCTCGCAATGCTATGTTTTAATTCGGGCTGTCAATCGAATAAAATATATAATCATGATGAATTGCATGATGTTCATATATAAAAACAATAGTTTAAAAAGTGCCTTGAAAGAGGAAACAAAAGCACATACAAATCAATACACATCATTGTAAAAGTGAAAACAGAAGACAGGGCAGCTTTTAAGGACAGGACAAAATGGCAATTCAATCAGATCACAGAACATGCTTGCATTATTGCGCTTATTTATTTATTTTATTCATTTTAGGTTTATTTAACAGGGACAATGCACACTAATAATACATATAAAAATGTAAAATGTGCCAGAATTAGCCAAAAGGCTATTTAACATCTGCTGTCCCTGGACAGATCGTACAATGTCACACCTAAAAAGATAAAAGGATTATAATAGTACATATAGGTTTAGCCCAGTACAAGTAAAATTGACAATGAATGTAAAAATTAAACAAATGACAAGATCAACATATAAACAAGAACAGATGGTCAATATCAACATCAATACCAACACACACATACACACACAAGCTAAACGTTCAGTCCATGTAACAGACAACCTCATAGGCATAGCACAGGTGGCACAAACAGGCAGGACAGGAAAGACAAAATAGCAGCAAGATTTAGTGTCTACATGTAATGTCGACAGTCCCGATGACCTGTTAGCCACTTATTTAAGTTAAATTTAATAGAAACGTATGTTTTAAAATTTCTAATGTGAGTTGGAATGAGGTTCCATTCATGAGCAGCGCTGACTGAAAAAGCTGTTTGACTAAATGCACTTTTCCTCAACGGGACAATGCAGACCTCTTGCTGCACTCCTTGTAGATCTGTAAGCGTTTGGTACTGTGTTTACAAACTGGCTCAATACCTGAGGAGCCAGTCCATGGAGAATTTTGTACATAAGACAGAGATCTGTATATCTAATCAAATTTTCGAAACTGAAAAGATTGTATTTTTTTAAAACATGACAATGATGATAATATATGGGTTTCCTATCAAGTACTTTAAGAGTTTTTTATATAGGGAGAGTAGTGGATTGAGAAAAGTGTTGCACGTTTGTGACCAGGTTGTCAAACAGTAGGTGATATGGGATAAAATCATTGAGTGCATAAACATCATTGCAGCCCTTGATGACATGCTATTGCGGACATGTCTAAAGTTTGCCAGGTTGAACTTAATTCGATTACAAACCTTCTTAATATGTGATTTAAAATTAAGATTGTTATCAATGTATACTCCAAGGTATTTAAAATTTGAGACGACTTGTATTCTCTCCTCTGCTACGACTACATCCGGTTAAGCACAGCAACTTTTAGATTTATTAAAAAGCATACATAAAATTATGGATACATTCAGTTGAAGGCAATTGTGATTTAGCCATTCTGTTATCTTTTGCATTGAGTTTGTTAGCAGATCACAGTAACAGTGTTGGCATTAAGAAAAACATTTGGCAGGTCATTTACATACAAAGAAAATAAAAGTGGACCCAAATAACATCTGATTGATGATTCCTAACTCTAACAAACTGAGTCCGATGTGTTAAGTAAGATTCTACCCATTTAATAGTGCCTGCGCAGAAGTTAAACGTTTGTAATTTAGATAGAACTTCATGATTAATGGTATCAAAGGCTTTTTTTAAATCTAGAAAAACAGCACCAACAACCCCTCCTCGATCCAACAGTGACTTGACTTTTTCAACGAAATAGCAATTGGCTGTTTCTGTTGAATGATTAATACGGAAGCTGAATTGATTTGGTTGTAAAGGATTGGAACTGGTATTTAAATAATTTGTCATTTGTTCTGAGACAAGTTTTTCAGCCACCTTGGAAAACACCAGCAGGATACTAATGGGTCTGTAGTTGCAGATGGACAAGCGATCACCTCCTTTAAATACAGGAAAGACTGCAGCTAATTTCCACACATTTGGGAACAATCCCCGAGCAAATGAAAGGTTAACTATTTTCGTAATTGGGTAGACTAAGATTCAGAAAGGTCTTTCAACATAATAGTGTTCATACCAATGACATCTTTCGCTCGAGATGGCCTCAGAGTTGGAATCACTCTCATAACATCTGCCTCACTGATATATTCTATATTGAAAGCTGGTTCTGTCTGTCTGACTTGGCAAGGAGTATTGTTATATTCAGAGGAAAAATACTTGATGATGTTTTCTACTGAGTCAATGAAATGATTATTGAGAGCATCAGCTACTTCAGCTGGCTTGTTTATTAATTTTCCACTATCTCTGCTTGCTCTAGATTTAATGGCAGATTTTAAAGCCATATCCCGTTTTTTCATTAGATTTAAGATTTCTGTGGTTATCCAAGGAATGGTGTTCCTTTTTTTTCCTATGTCGTCTGCATGTGAAAGCATTAATTGATCGCTTCAGTTGTTGCGTAACTCTTTCTTCTTCCAAAGATTTTCCTACAAGTACGTTCTCCCAGTTGATGCTCTGAACAGCATTTCATTTCAAAGGAAATGAGTGGTGCTGAGAGGAATTTGCGCTATTATAGCATTCATTTTCACAGTCCTAGTTTTAATCATATGAAGCAAATTCACATGATCTAAAACCCTAAAACGTTAACATTATCAGCCAAGAATTTATTAGTTGATATTTTGAAAGTTATTTGAAATTGTCCATTGAGCATGACCTTCCTCCACAGCGCTGTGGAGGAAGGTCTGGCTAGTCCACACAGCATTCCTGGATGCGATATTACGAATCCTACTATGGACACGCCAAGACCCGCCTTTCAATAGAAGCTCGATTGGTCAAGGTTAGGATAGCCGATTGGTCAGGGGATAGGACCTGTACAAATCGGGTTACGTTACCTTGTGTAAGCATGGACGCCTGGCCAATAGTAGTGATTGAAGGGCGGGTCTTGGCGTGGCCATAGTAGGATTCGTAATTTCGCTTCTGTTAGAATATATTTTGTAAAAGTGTTGAGAAAAGGTTTTAGAGTTCATGGGGCTGACCTCAATGCCTCTGTTTCCCTGGGTTAAAGGAAGAGTGAGAAAGAAACTCTGATCAGGGGAGGGGACGAGGCAAAACAATGGTCAGCACTATGCAAGCGCGGGATTTGTGACACTGTATGGAAATGACCTGGCTCTCATGAAAACTCCTTAAAGTTTGCAGGAGATTAAAACACAGGTGTTCAAAATCCAACAATAGCGGCTTGCTTCTTCTGAGCTGAGAATTGGAAGTCAAGGTCATGTTTTTTATACAGTGTTACAAATTAGTCAGGAGCCGGCTGGAGCCAGAAGATCTGGACTGGATCCAAACTGATGAGGGCCCCACCAGGGATGGGACAGAAATGGATAAATAGACAGCATTTTAACTTAGCAGCACCTGATGCCAGGGGAAACTCTGTCAGTTCGTTAGGAGATAGAGACTCTGCCTTGTATCAGATCCATGTACATGTACTTGTATTTCTGCAATATCATTCACTAAACTTGTTATTAACTTTAACTGGACGAATCTTGGTCTTGATTTGATTCCTGAGTTTTATTTCTCTGATCTACCAGTAAACGAACACAAATAGTGACTAAAGAATTGGAGTCAGGTTAAGTCTGGCCTTTTTAGGGCCAGACCGGTCAAATCGGTCACTTCTTAGAACTAAATCCTACACTTTCTGGATGGGAGAAAAACATGCTCTGGTTTATTGCCATTTCTTTAAACCAATCACAATCGTCTTGCGCGGTGCTAAGCTCCGGACAGAACCACGGTGCCTCTGTGAAATAGTCTCAGGAAGGAACTTGTCTTGGTGGAACGTGTCAATCAAAAGTAGTTTTAGTCGTGCAACATAAAACTCAGATTGTCTCTCTACATACTACTCACTACTGTTATCTCTCTACATACTACTCTCTACTCCTGTCTCTCTACATACTACTCTCTACTCCTGTCTCTCTACATACTACTCTCTACTGTTGTCTCTCTACATACTACTCTCTACTGCTGTCTCTCTACATACTACTTTCTACTGCTGTCTCTCTACATACTACTCTCTACTGCTGTCTCTCTACATACTACTCTCTACTGCTGTCTCTCTACATACTACTCTCTACTGTTGTCTCTCTACATACTACTCTCTACTGTTGTCTCTCTACATACTACTCTACTGTTGTCTCTCTACATACTACTCTCTACTGTTGTCTCTCTACATACTACTCTCTACTGATATCGCTCTACATACTACTCTCTAATGTCTCTACATACAGAACAGGAGGGGACAACAAAGCATTTCACTGAACATGTAACGTTATGTTGAATATATGACAAACTTGAATTTGAAGTGATCCCACCACTTTAAATATTTTAATATTTCTGTAGATCGCTTTTAAATGAAATTGTTTTTAACTACCAACAAATTAAAATTATTTTCTGAGCATCAGTTAGAAAATCAGTAATTGGTTTCTACGCAATGACGTCAGTCTGCTGCTGTGGGCGTCCACTGACTCTCAATGTTTAGAAGAAGCAGAAGCAGAGTTACAGTTCAGTACGGAGGGACTCACAGTATCATTCACACAATGTCACAAACTGTTTGTAGTTTCTCCTCTAACCATTATGTTGACTTTAAATAAGAGCGGTAAGTTGTAAGATGTTTGTCACACATGATGCATCACTCATTTGTTGACTGTAAGAATAGTGTTTGTGTTGATGCTTTAGCTGCACTCTGTGATACATGTTAACATTTAAACAGTTGCACACTTGTAACAGACAACATGTTACATTATAATACTCATATTGTGATACAGTCTTTTGAACATAAAAGGAGAATCATGATAAACTCTTCATATGTTTCATATTTCACACTTGCTGCTTACTTTGACACTGGGTTGTTTAAATATTTATATTTCTTGCTCATTTTGTCTTTGTATGTTTTCATAGTTTGTGCTAATCTTTTACTGATTGTGGTTATCTGTATGAACAGGAGCTTACATGAACCTATGTACCTTTTTCTGTGCAGCCTGTTTGTAAATGAACTGTTTGGTAGTACAGGGTTGTTTCCATTCCTTCTGGTTCAGATCCTCTCTGACATTCACACTGTTTCTGCTCCATTCTGTTTCCTGCAGATTTTCTGTTTGTATACTTATGGCAGTGTAGAGTTTACTAACTTAGCCGTCATTTCTTATGACAGATATCTTGCTATCTGTTATCCTCTACAATATCACATGCATATGACATCTAATAAGGTTGTTGTGCTTATTGCTGTAACATGGTCTCTTCCTTTTTTTGCTGTTTTTGTCACAACATTATTGAGTGCCTCCTTACAGCTGTGTGGGAACATCATTACTAAAGTTTACTGTGACAACTATTCCATCATAAAATTGGCTTGCTATGACACCAGAGTTAATAATGTGTATGAACTTGTGGCTGCTTATCTAATATTCTGTGTTCCTGTAACTGTAATTGTTTACACTTACATTAAGATCCTTAAAGTGTGTTTTTCTGGTTCTAAACAGACCAGACAGAAAGCTGTCAGTACCTGCACACCTCACCTCGCTTCTCTGCTCAACTTTTTCTTTGGTTCTTTCTTTGAAATATTACAGAGCAGGTTTGATATGAGCAGTGTACCCAACATGTTACGAATATTGTTGTCATTGTATTTTGTGACATGCCAACCGATCTTTAACCCTGTAATGTACGGCCTCAACATGTCCAAAATACGCATCATGTGTCAAAGTCTACTTTCAAGTTCTGTGTTGGGAGGTTGCTTTAATTTCTTTTATCGTTCAGGAACTGGCACGGTATCGGGATCGAACATTTCTTAACGATACCCAGCCCAACTGAAGAGGTACATGAGTTAGAATTAGAATTAGAATTTAATTTGAAGTTGTCCTTGAAGTGCTTTTTTAAATTGTTGCTTTGTTTGTTACGTTTAAATCGTTTTCACTTGATCTGAGAGACATGGTGTAGATGCTTTTGTTATTAAGTGGAATAGCAGCTAGATGCAAACAACTAAGAGTAAACTAGAAATGCAAAAGAATATGGTCCTTTTGTCAAAGACATTTCGAGTCAGTAACTGCCTTAATTATAGACATTTTACAGTCAGTAGCTGCATTTGTTAAAGACCTTTTAGAGTCAGTAACTGCATTTGTTAAAGACATTTTAGAGTCCGTTAATGAATTTGTTAAAGACATTTTAGAGTCAGTAACTGTGCATAGGCAGTTCAGGTGAATGCTAATGATGTATATTGAGCAGGTTTAATTTGTACAGTGGGCCTTAACATGTCCAAAATATGCATTGTGTGTAAAAGTATGCTTTCAAGTTATGTTTGCCCTTGGCCGATACCCAGCCGAACTGAAGAGGTACATGAGTCATGACATTAGAATTTAATCCTTCAAGTGCTCTTTTTTAATTTTTGCTTTGTTTGTTACGTTTATATCGTCTTCACTTGATCCGAGAGACATGGTTTAGATGTTTTTGTAATTAAGTGGAATAGCAGCTAGATGCAAACTAGAAATGCAAAAGAATATGGTCCATTTGTTAAAGACATTTTAGAGTCAGTAACTGTGTATAGGCAGTTCAGGAGAATACTAATGAGGTACAGACTTGCATATGCATTGTGTGTAAAAGTATGCTTTCAAGTTATGTTGGGAAGTTAAACAAATAAAAAGTTTCAATAGTGCAACAGTAATAATTTCTCTAGTTAACAAATTGTATCAACAGGTAGGACATTTATCATGCAGATGTCCAAACAAAGTTGATCCAGTCAGTGAAAAAGGATCTCCTTATGCCTATTATTGTTGTATGCTCACATTGTTATGTTTTAATTTGGGCTGTCAATCGAATAAAATATATAATCGTGATGAATCGTATGATGTCCATATATTAATACAATAGTTTAAAAAGTGCTTTGAAAGAGGAAACAAAAGCACATACTAATCATACACATACTGTATACACATCATTGTAAAAGTGAAAACAGATCATAGGGCAGCTTTTAAGGACAGGACAAAATGGAAATTCAATCAGATCACAGAACATGCTTGCATTATTGCGCTTTAAAGGAAATGAGGAATTTGCGCTATTATAGCATTCATTTTCACACCTAGTTTTAATCATATGAAGCAAAGGCATGATCTAAAATCCGAAAACTTTAGCAGTCTCAGCCAAGAATTTATTAGTTGATATTTTGAAAGTTATTTGAAATTGTCCATTGAGCATGAATTAACCAACCGGTAATCTTGCCTTGCCAGACCTTCCTCCACAGCACTGCGGAGGAAGGTCTGGCAAGGATTCCTGGATGCAAAATTACGAATCCTACTATGGACATGCCAAGATCCGCCCTTCAATAGCAGCTCGATTGGTTAAGGTTAGGATAGCCGATTGGTCAGGGGATAGGACTATAGTGGAAGTTTTTGTTGTTAGCAGCAGGAGTGCGTATCAAAAACACCAGATGAAACAAATAAGGACGATTTGAGGATTAAACCAAAGTTTGGTCTTTGAGTATTTATTTACATTTGCAAATGCAGAGAAAACAGTTTCACAAGTGCCCATGGCACATCTGAAAGGGTCTTCTGACCCAGCTAGAAAACCATACATCTATATAGTAAAAACTCACTTAAACCACCCCCCTCCAGGATAAGTTTAGCAGCTACGCAGATGAAAAAACACCACAAACAGTCACAATGACTTTACTACCTTTCCCCTCTGATCCTGCTCTCTACTTAGCCTAAACGCCTGTTAAAGCAAGAGACAGAAGGAGACACAGAGCAAATGTTATGGCCCTTCTTCACCCTTATCTGCTAAAGGTAAACAGTAGGAACGCTGAGTTCCAAAAACAAAAAATAACTTTCACAAATAATAGCTTCACCTAGGCTCAAGGTTTTATGATGCCAGTTGCTTCTTCTCTTGGAGTCTCTAAGTCTATAACAAAACTAAAGATTATTGGGAAACTCCTGTAAAGTATATAAGAGAATCTTGTAAGATATCAAACTATAATGTTAAAATAAAATTCCCAATACAGGACCTGTACAAATCGGGTTACGTTACCTTGCATGAGCATTGACGCCTGGCCATAGTAGAATTCCTAATTTCGCTTCCTGGATGGGAGAAAAACATGCTCTGGTTTATTGCCATTTCATTAAACCAATCACAATTGTCTTGGACGGTGCTAAGCTCCGGACAGAGCCACGGTGCCTCTGTGAAGGAAGGAACTTGTTTTGGTGGAACATGTGTACGTTCAAAAGTAGTTTTAGTCGCACAACAGACAACTCAGATTGGACAGGTAGTCTAGCTAGCTGTCTGGATTTACCCTGCGTGATATGAGGAGCAGTTAAAGGTACAATATGTAACTTTTCTGCATTAAAATGTCTAAAAATGACCATACCTATGTTATATATTTTTTGGAGTTGTGTAGTTACACTATCCCAAATGTTTCCATCAAATGGCAAACCCAGAGAAATCTGTTATTTTATTTTCAGACACGTCACGTTTCATTTAGTCGCCCGTCATATAACCTTTCACCATCTAGTTACTCATAACTTCCGCCAACATGAGCACCCAGATGCTACTTTCGATACATTTATTGATTTATTTATTGATACATATCAATATTAATCCAGCTTAATGTTACTACAGTGTATGTGCTGGTTGACAAGTAGCTAACGTTAATGCTAGCTAACGCTTGGTGGATAACATTATAGGGTTACAGCATCACACTCATAAGTTATTAGTAGTATGATTTTTTTGACCATGCATAAAAGCAGCACTGCGCTAACCCACAAAAAGTTCCCTAGTAACGTTAACGTTAGCTGTATAGATAGACGATTAATCTAATGCTAATTTAGCCAGCTAGCACACCCTGCTCTGCCTGCCTCACTCCCCCGGCACAAAGAGACTTCATTCGGGATGATAGCTGACAACACAGCCGGGACATGTAACAATAGCTAGTACTGCTAACGACTCTAACGGCAGTTTAATGAAGCGTCGGGAAACAGAGAATAGCAGACCCAGGCATCCTAGGTGATATGCGAAATGGCGCTGTGTCGTGCGGTAGCCTGTTGCAGCAGCTCCTGATGTGTGTGTGTATTTTGTGTGTTTTAAGTTATTTTTTGGTCTTTAAGTTCAGTTGTTTTTTATAGTAATTAAGAACATCTGTGTAGAGATGGCTTCTGACAACTTCGGAATTTTTCTCTTGGTTCTGTTCTTACTTTGGACGACTTTTGTAAAAAGGAAATATAAGCCTGCTGTCCCAGCGATCGTTATGGGGAATGTACGGTCTCTGGGAAATAAGACGGACGAACTGGCGGCGCTCATTAAAACCCAGAGGGAGTTCCGCGAGTGCAGCATACTGTGTTTTAGAGACATGGCTACACTCGCACATCCCGGACCATGGCGTGGCGGTACCCGGCTTTTTGACGGTTCGGGTGGACAGGGACGTTACAGAAAGCGGTAAGAAGAAAGGAGGGGGGGTTGCACTGTATGTGAGTGAAAAGTGGTGCAATCCCGGACATGTGAATGTGAAGGAACGTTTCTGTAGCCCGGACATTGAACTGCTAGCTGTGGGGTTTCGCCCGTATTATCTCCTGAGGGAGTTTACGTCCGCCATAGTGATCGTTGTGTACATTCCACCATCTGCTGATGGGGAGGCAGCTGCTGACGTCATCCACACCACTGTCTCACAACTTTAAACACAGCAGCCCAATGCGTTCATGGTTATCACTGGGGATTTTAATCATGTTTCACTGGACAAATCCCTCCCGGACTTTCAACAATATATTAACTGCCCCACAAGAGACAATAAAACTCTGGACCTCCTGTATGCTAATGCCAAGGATGCATACAGTGCCACTGCCCTTCCCCCCCTTGGCAAATCAGATCACAACCTTGTCTTGCTGTCTCCTGAGTATGTTCCTCTTGTCCAGCGGCAGCCTGTCCAAAAAAGGACTGTGAGGAGGTGGACTCAGGAGGCTGAGGAGGCTCTGCAGGACTGTTTTGAGTCTACAGACTGGGACGTGCTCTGTGAACCACATGGGGAGGACATCAATAATATGACAGACTGCATCACATCAAATTCTGTGAGAATGTCACCACGCCCTCCCAGACTGTACGCTGCCTTCTCACTCACAAGCCGTGGATCACCAGTGACTTTCAGGTCATGGGACAGACAGGAGCTGAGGGACAGGAGCTGAGGGAAGCACAGCACAAACTACGGGATAAACTGAGGGAATGTAAAAACTCCTACAGGAGGAAGCTGGAGGCCAGTCTACAGGAGAACAATAATAGGGAGGTGTGGACAGGGATGAAAGAGATCACCGGGTGTGGGGGTAGAAGAAGACCAACACCAGGCAGCCATGAGAGAGCAAACGAGCTGAACTGTTACTTTAACAGGTTTAGCTCACAGCCATCCCCTGCCTCTTCTACCACTCCACCAACCCCCCACACCCCCTCTCTGCCTCCTCCCCCCCTCTCTTGCTCCCACACCTCCCCCCTCACTCCACTGTGGTCTGCCCACTCCCCCCACAACTACAGCACATCTCATCTCCCCCCACAGACACTTCAAGCACCCCGCTTTTCATTCACACCTGGCCAGGTGAGGAGACAGCTGGAGAGGCTTCACCAGCGCAAGGCTGCCGGCCCGGATGGCATCAGCCCCAGGGTCCTGAAGACCTGCGCCAGTCAGCTGTCTGGTTTTCTCCAAGATGCCTTCAACCTGAGCCTGCAGAGGGTGCCGCTGCTGTGGAAGACGTCCTGCCTTGTCCCGGTCCCCAAGAAGTCGACTCCATCTAGCCTCAAGGACTACCGCCCAGTGGCTCTCACATCCCATGTGATGAAGGTGCTGGAGAGGCTGGTCTTAGCCCACCTGAGGCCGCAGGTGAGATCTTCTCTGGACCCTCTACAGTTTGCCTACCAGCCTCATCTGGGAGTGGACGACGCTGTCATCTGTCTTCTGCAGCAAGCTCATTTGCACCTGGATGGCGGTGGCAGCACTGTGAGAATCACATTTTTTGATTTCTCCAGTGCATTCAACACCATCCAGCCACTGCTACTAGATGAGAAGCTGCAGATGATGGGTGTCAGTGCGCCCACAGCCTCCTGGATCACTGACTACCTGACAGACAGACCACAGTTTGTCCACCTGGACCGTGTTCTGTCTGATGTGGTGGTGAGTGGTACGGGGGCTCCACAGGGGACTGTGCTGTCTCCTTTTCTGTTCATCTTATACACCACAGACTTCCAGTACAACTCAGAGTCGTGTCACCAGAAGTTCTCTGATGACTCTGCAGTTGTTGGGTGTATAAGGGATGGACAGGAGGGAGAGTACAGAGCGCTGGTGGACAACTTTGTGGAGTGGTCTGGTAAGCCCTTCGGGCCCTTCGGATCCTTCGGGCCCTTCGGTACCTTGCAACTTCCTCCGGAGTCCTCTGGGATAACATATCCCGGAAAGACTCCTTCTTCAGTCCACGGTGTTCGTGGGTTACCGCCCCTTGAGGCACCTAAGACCACAGCTCCTCGCCGCAGCTTCAGCAGTGGAAACTTTGAACATTGTCCACTCGGGTTCATCTGTGGTGTAGCTAGAATGCAAGACTAGTTTATTGTCAACTACATATGGTTGTATTCATATTTGGTTTTTGAAGCATTGGTGCTTGTGTAAATTGTATTTAGTGTTGTATTTTCAACTTTAATCACATAAAACAACACAGGACTTTCACCTGGGCAGGCGGGCATCGCGTCCCGCGTGTGTTGCTTTGTTTCCCGGGGATAGTGGCGCTTTGTTTCCCGGGGATAGTGGTGCTTTGTTTCCCGGGGATGGCGTCCCCGCGTGTAGCGTTTTGTCCCGCGTGTTACTGTGTTACTGTTGCACTTTTGTGTAATTTTTCGCAGCTTTAGAAGTTATATTTTCTGTCATTAAAATCTGCCAAACGCAACAACCTGCCTGTTCGTTGGAGAATGCAATGTTAAGCTAGCAGTATACCTGAAGATTACGTGGTCTGCAACAACTTTTAGAACATAAAAGTCTTTCACTATCTTTTATTGTTTCTGAATGTAGCACTTGAAGCATTTCAGCATATTTGATGAAGCTGATGTACCGGCATCATTCTTGAGAGTTTGGTTTGTATCCACATGGTTGAATGCACTTATTGTAAGTCACTTTGGATATGGCATCAGGTAAGTAAATGAAATGCAGTGTTTTCCCTACAGGAACCCCAGCCAGGCCAGAAATCCTTTTTTGTAATGCCAGAAATAACACCAAATATCTATTGTTTCCCTAATTCATTCAGCGTTGCACTGCAGCGAGTCTGTGAGCGAGGCAGCTGTCTGTAAGGCAAGGCAAGGCAAGGCAGCTTTATTTGTATAGCACATTTCAGCAACAGGGCAATTCAAAGTGCTTTACATGAAAACAGATTAAAAAATTTAAAACAGATAAAATACAAGAATAAAAGTTACAGTGCAGTATAAGAAATGAAACATTGAAGAGCAATTAAAACAGTTAAATATATAAAAGCAGATAAAATATGAGAAAAGATGCTGGAGCTGCTACCCCCGCGACCCGTTACCGGATAAGCGGAAGAAGATGGATGGAGATAAAATAGGAATTTCTCTTTATATGCTTATATAGATTGTCATACAGTGTCAACAATGCAACTTCAGTATAAGAAATGAAGTTATTTAAAGAAAGGCAACATCAAATAGATAGGTCTTCAGCCTTGATTTAAAAGAACTGAGAGTTGCAGCAGACCTGCAGTTTTCTGGGAGTTTGTTCCAGATATGTGGAGCATAAAAACTAAACGCTGCTTCACCCTGTTTAGTTCTGACTCTGGGGACAACAAGCAGACCTGTCCCAGACCACCTGAGAGGTCTGGGTGGTTCATAGTGTACTAGCAGATCAGAAATGTATTTTGGCCCTAAACCGTTTAGTGATTTATAAACCAGCAAAAGTATTTTGAAATCAATTCTTTGAGGCACTGGAAGCCAGTGTAGAGACTTCAGAACTGGAGTGATGTGATCCACTTTCTTGGTCTTAGTGAGGACTCGAGCAGCAGCGTTCTGAATCAGCTGCAGCTGTCTGATTGATTTTTTAGGGAGACCTGTAAAGACTCCGTTACAGTAGTCTAGTCTACTGAAGATAAAAGCATGGACAAGTTTTTCCAAGTCCTGCTGAGACATAAGTCCTTTAACCCTTGATATATTTTTAAGGTGGTAATAGGCTGACTTTGTAACTGTCTTAATGTGGCTGTTAAAATTCAGGTCTGAGTCCATGACTATACCAAGATTTCTGGCTTTGTCTGTTGTTGTTAACATTATCGTTTGAAGCTGAGTGCTGACTTTTAATCGTTCCTCTTTTGCTCCAAAAACAACCACCTCAGTTTTTTCTTCATTTAATTTAAGAAAGTTCTGGCACATCCAGTCGTTAATTTGTTCAATGCACTTAGTCAGTTGTTGTATTGGACTATAGTCCCCTGGCAATAAGGTTATATAAATTTGTGTGTCATCCGCATAACTATGGTAACTTATTTTGTTGTTTTCCATAATTTGAGCCAGTGGAAGCATGTAGATGTTAAACAGGAGAGGCCCCAGAACTGAGCCTTGGGGAACTCCGCACGTCATATTTGTATGCTCAGATGTATAATTCCCACACACAAAGTAGTCCCTATTCTTTAAATAAGACTCAAACCACTTTATTACTGAGCCAGAAATGCCAACCCAGTTTTCCAATCGGTCTAGTAATATGTCATGGTCGACTGTATCAAATGCAGCACTGAGATCAAGTAATACTAAGACTGTTTAAGCACTATCTGTGTTTAAGTGGATGCCATTAAAGACTTTAACAAGAGCTGTCTCAGTGCTGTGGTGTGGTCGAAAACCCGACTGGAATGCATCAAAACTGTTGTTTAGTGACAAGAAAAGGTTCAGTTGTTGAGAAACCATTTTTTCAATGATTTTACTTAAAAATGGAAGGTTTGATATCGGCCTATAGTTGCTCATTAGTGACGTGTCTAGATTGTTCTTTTTTAAGAGTGGCTTAATGACTGCAGTTTTCAGGGCCTGTGGAAAGATACCTGAGAGAAGAGATGTGTTTACAATCTGTAGAAGATCTGGAGCCAAACAATTTGCAACATTTTTGAAAAGGCCCATTGGTAGAATATCAAGGCAGCAGGAGGAGGTTTTCAGATGTTGTATAATGTCCTCCAGGTTTTTACGGTTAATCATATGAAATTGGGTCATATTGGAATCTGTTTTGCCTGGACACTGTGACAACACATACCCTGTACTCGCTATGGAAGCACTGACTGTTTGTTTAATTTTCTGAATTTTGTCATTGAAGAAGGTGGCAAAATCATTGCTGGCCTTTGTGGATAAAAGTTCCGATGCTACTGGTACTGGAGGGTTTGTTAACCTATCAACCGTAGCAAACAAAGCACGTGAATTATTATTGTTTTTGGCAATAATGTCAGAGAAGAAGGACCGCCTTGCATTCCTCAGTTCCAAATTATAAGTGCGAAGTCTCTCTTTATAGGTGTTGTAGTGGACCTGGAGATTAGTTTTTCGCCACCTGCGTTCTGCTTTTCGACACTCTCTTTTTTCTGTTCTTACCAGTATGGCATTTCTCCACGGAGATCTTTTCTTATCAGAGACAGTTTTTACCTTAATGGGAGCAATGGCATCAATAACATTTGTAATTTTACAATTGAAATTGTCTACAAGCTCAGTGACTGAGACCCCTGAGAGGGTGGGTGTGGACGAGAAAAGCTGAATGAATGTTTCACTGGTGTTGTCAGTGATATACCATTTTCTTATTAACTTTGTTTGGACACTTTTTTGCACAGAGATAGTGCCATTAAACAAAACACAGGAATGATCAGAGAGAGCAGCATCAGTCACCACAACCTTGGAAATGTTCAAACCCTTCGAGATAATCAAGTCCAGAGTGTGCCCGTTGTTGTGTGTGGGCTCCGTCACATGCTGAGTCAGTCCATAGTTCTCAAAAACATAACACAGTTCTTTTGTCCCTCTATCCTGGGGGTTGTCAACATGAATGTTGAAATCACCAGCAATAACTACACAGTCAAAGTTAATACAGATTAAAGACAGCAGTCCACTAGAGTCGTCAAAGAAGGATGCACAGTATTTAGGTGGCCTGTAGATAATTAGAAATATAGGTCGAGAGGGGGACCTTAGCTGAAGAGCCACATATTCAAAAGAAGCAAAGTTTCCATAAGCTATTTGAGTACATTGGAACGAGTCGTTAAACAAAGTGGCGACTCCACCTCCTTTCTTATTCACTCTATTCTCACTCATAAAACTGAAGTTAGGGGGAGCTGACTCAATGAGAACAGCATCACTGTTGTTATGGTCTAACCAGGTTTAAGTTAAAAACATAAAATCAAGTTTGTGTTTAATAATAAAATCATTGATTAAAAATGATTTACCTGCCAAAGACCTGACATTTAGTAAGGCTAATGTTAGTGTGTTAAAATAATTATCTGTCTTGTTTTTTGGGACAGGCTGTGGCTGACGAGGAATGGATGCTAAATTTGCTAAGTTGGCAGTTAAGTGCTTCTTTTTCTTACTTAGCGGATTCACCATTCTTTTTCTATTACCTATCACAACATAGATTGAAGAAGAATTGAATACACAGGGCCCAGGCTTGTCCTGGAAAGAGTCATGAGTGCCACTAGGCATGCAGCCTGGGCCCAGCACATATCAGTTAAAGCTTGTTTCATTCTGTACACAAGCAGACTTATCAGTCTGTTGAGAAGGAGTTAACTGCCGTCCTGGAGGGGGCAGAGGTGCCTGGCGTTTTACTTTCAGTGGTTGAGTCCAAACAGGGTCAGTTTGATGCTGGGGAGTGATGGATCCTCAAAGGCGTCGGTGTTGGTAAGGGGGTTCGAGGAGTGTTGGACGGGTGAAGGGGGTTGAGATTTCTCATCTCCGCTCTGAGGTCCTCCATGGTCAAATCTTTGCTCAGGTGGGGGCTGTGGTGGATCACTGCCGCACTTTGTTGTGTCTTCCTCTTGTTTTGTTTGTGTTGATTTATCTTGTCCTGTGTCCTTGGCCGAGGGAGCAGATGTGTGGTGCAGAAAGTAAAGTAGGCTAGAGGTGAACAGCTTTACTCCTGGCTTGTTAAGGAAAAGTCCATCTGCTTTAAAAAGATGTATGCAGTCCCAAAAAATGTTAAAATTGTCAATGTCAGGCTTGAGCTATTGGTAGGCCACGCTCACGCAGAAAAATGTTGAAATATGGCAATAGCCTACTATGTCTACAAAAAATGTATAGTCCAGTGATTTATAAGTATCCAAGAGCCGCTGCTCATAGTTTCTCTCAGAGGAAATGTAAGATTATCAGCAGAAATATGCAAGCAGAGGCAGCAGCAAGCAGCAAAGCGTCTGCACTGTAAGAAGCAGGAAGCAAAAGAAAAAGTAGTTAGTTCACGTCTGTAGCAGCAGGACTGTTGAGTATGAAATCTAAACTGCTAAAGTCATTTGAAATGTTGACAGTTACAAACAGGCTCGGTAGTGAACGCCACACTATTGTGTTTTTGTGTTTTTACCTAAGCTGGACCATTCAAGACGTAAGCTTAAATGACATGCAGCACAACAATGGGACAGTTAGGGTTAGTAATATAAAGTGGGTGGGGTTAAAAAAAATTGCGTTTCAGTGACTTGTGTGAAGAAAACAGGGACATGAAGTCCGGTCTCCTGGGTGAAGGTTATGAGTTGTTTGACCCATCCACCATCCCAACCAACCTCCCTATGTGAATCTTCGCTTATTCATAATAATCTCTATTGATGTCTCTCTACATACTACTCTCTACTGATGTCTCTCTACATACTACTCTCTACTGTTGTCTCTCTACATACTACTCTCTACTTATGTCTCTCTGCATACTACTCTCTACTTATGTCTCTCTACATACTACTCTCTACTGCTGTCTCTACATACTACTCTCTACTGTTGTCTCTCTACATACTACTCTCTGCTTATGTCTCTCTACATACTACTCTCTACTGTTGTCTCTCTACATACTACTCTCTACTGATGTCTCTCTACATACTACTCTCTACTGTTGTCTCTCTACATACTACTCTCTACTGTTGTCTCTCTACATACTACTCTCTACTGATGTCTCTCTACATACTACTCTCTACTGTTGTCTCTCTACATACTACTCTCTACTGATGTCTCTCTACATACTACTCTCTACTGTTGTCTCTCTACATACTACTCTCTACTGTTGTCTCTCAACATACTACTCTCTACTGTTGTCTCTCTACATACTACTCTCTACTGTTGTCTCTCTACATACTACTCTCTACTGTTGTCTCTCAACATACTACTCTCTACTGTTGTCTCTCTACATACTACTCTCTACTGTTGTCTCTCTACATACTACTCTCTACCGATATCGCTCTACATACTACTCTCTACTGATATTGCTCTACATACTACTCTCTACTGATATCGCTCTACATACTACTCTCTAATGTCTCTACATACAGAACAGGAGGGGACAACAAAGCATTTCACTGAACATGTAACGTTATGTTGAATATATGACAAACTTGAATTTGAAGTGATTCCATCACTTTAAATACTTTAATATTTCTGTAGATCGCTTTTAAATGAAATTGTTTTTAACTACCAACAAATTAAAATTATTTTCTGAGCATCAGTTAGAAAATCAGTAATTGGTTTCTACGCAATGACGTCAGTCTGCTGCTGTGGGCGTCCACTGACTCTCAATGTTTAGAAGAAGCAGAAGCAGAGTTACAGTTCAGTACGGAGGGACTCACAGTATCATTCACACAATGTCACAAACTGTTTGTAGTTTCTCCTCTAACCATTGTGTTAACTTTAAATAAGAGCGGTAAGTTGTAAGATGTTTGTCACACATGATTCATCACTCATTTGTTGACTGTAAGAATAGTGTTTGTGTTGATGCTTTAGCTGCACTCTGTGATACATGTTAACATTTAAACAGTTGCACACTTGTAACAGACAACATGTTACATTATAATACTCATATTGTGATACAGTCTTTTGAACATAAAAGGAGAATCATGATAAACTCTTCATATGTTTCATATTTCACACTTGCTGCTTACTTTGACACTGGGTTGTTTAAATATTTATATTTCTTACTCATTTTGTTTTTGTATGTTTTCATAGTTTGTGCTAATCTTTTACTGATTGTGGTTATCTGTATGAACAGGAGCTTACATGAACCTATGTACCTTTTTCTGTGCAGCCTGTTTGTAAATGAACTGTTAGGTAGCACAGGGTTGTTTCCATTCCTTCTGGTTCAGATCCTCTCTGACATTCACACTGTTTCTGCTCCCTTCTGTTTCCTGCAGATTTTCTGTTTGTACACTTATGGCAGTGTAGAGTTTACTAACTTAGCCGTCATTTCTTATGACAGATATCTTGCTATTTGTTATCCTCTACAATATCACGTACATATGACATCTAATAAGGTTGTTGTGCTTATTGCTGTAACATGGTCTCTTCCTTTTTTTGCTGTTTTTGTCACAACATTATTGAGTGCCTCCTTACAGCTGTGTGGCAACATCATTACTAAAGTTTACTGTGAAAACTATTCCATCATAAAATTGGCTTGCTATGACACCAGAGTTAATAATGTGTATGAACTTGTGGCTGCTTATCTAATATTCTGTGTTCCTGTAACTGTAATTTTTTACACTTACATTAAGATCCTTAAAGTGTGTTTTTCTGGTTCTAAACAGACCAGACAGAAAGCTGTCAGTACCTGCACACCTCACCTCGCTTCTCTGATCAACTTTTTCTTTGGTTCTTTCTTTGAAATATTACAGAGCAGGTTTGATATGAGCAGTGTACCCAACATGTTACGAATATTGTTGTCATTGTATTTTCTGACGTGCCAACCGATCTTTAACCCTGTAATGTACGGCCTCAACATGTCCAAAATACGCATCACGTGTCAAAGTCTGCTTTCAAGTTCTGTGTTGGGAGGTTGCTTTAATTTCTTTTATCGTTCAGGAACTGGCACGGTATCGGGATCGAACATTTCTTAACGATACCCAGCCCAACTGAAGAGGTACATGAGTCACGGCATTAGAATTTAATTTGAAGTTGTCCTTGAAGTGCTTTTTTAAAATGTTTGCTTTGTTTGTTACGTTTAAATCGTTTTCACTTGATCTGAGAGACATGGTGTAGATGCTTTTGTTATTAAATGGAATAGCAGTTAGATGCAAACAACTAAGAGTAAACTAGAAATGCAAAAAAATATGGTCCTTTTGTCAAAGACATTTCGAGTCAGTAACTGCCTTAATTATAGACATTTTACAGTCAGTAGCTGCATTTGTTAAAGACCTTTTAGAGTCAGTTAATGCATTTGTTAAAGACATTTTAGAGTCAGTAACTGCATTTGTTAAAGACATTTTAGAGTTATTAACTGTGCATGGGCAGTTCAGGTGAATACTAATGATGTATATTGAGCAGGTTTAATTTGTACAGTGGGCCTCAACATGTCTAAAATATGCATTGTGTGTAAATGTATGCTTTCAAGTTACATTTGCCCTTGGCTCAATAGTGTCGACAGTAATCATTTCTTTAGTTAACATATTGTATCAAAAGGTAGGACATTTATCATGCAGATGTCCACACAAAGTTGATCCAGTCAGTGAAAAGGGATCTCCTTATGCCTATTAATGTGTTATGCTCACATTGCTATGTTTTAATTTGGGCTGTCAATCGAATAAAATATATAATCATGATGAATCGCATGATGTCCATATATTAAAACAATAGTTTAAAAAGTGCCTTGAAAGAGGAAATAAAAGCATATACTAATCATACACATACTGTATACACATAATTGTAAAAGTGAAAACAGATCATAGGGCAGCTTTTAAGGACAGGACAAAATGGCAATTTAATCAGATCACAGAACCCTCACCTAAAACGAGTCCGACTTACTGCCGAGAACCCGGACACAGCTCTCGCTTTGGTCGTACAGAGATTGGATGACCCTGAGAAGAGACCACCTCACCCCATACTCCCACAGCACCTCCCACAGTATCTCCCGGGGGACCCGGTGATACGCCTTCTCCAAATCCACGAAACACACGTAGACCGGTTGGGCATACTCCCAGGCTCCCTCCAGGATCTTTGCGAGAGTAAAGATCTGGTTCATTGTTCCACGACCAGGACGGAATCCACATTGTTCCTCTTCAATCTGAGGTTCGACTATCGGCCGAACCCTCCTTTCCAGCACCTTGGAGTAGACTTTACCGGGGAGTTTGAGAAGTGTGATTACCCTGTAATTGGCACACACCCTCTGGTCCCCCTTTTTGAAAAGGGGAACCACCACCCCGGTCTGCCACTCCTTAGGCACCATCCCAGACTTCCACGCAGTGTTGAAGAGGCGTGTCAACCAAGACAGCCCCTCCACACCCAGAGCCTTGAGCATTTCTGGACAGATCTCATCAATCCCAGGGGCTTTGCCACTGTGGAGTTGTTTACCTACATCAGTGACTTCCGCCAGGGAAATTGACAACAATCCCCCCATCATCCTCCAGGTCTACCTCTAACATAGTATTAGTTGGATTCAGGAGTTCCTCAAAGTGCTCCTTCCACCACCCTATTACCTCCTCAGTCGAGGTCCCATCCTTACTGTACACAGCTTGGATGGTTCCCCACTTCCCACTCCTGAGGTGGCAAACGGTTTTCCCGAAGCACCTTGGTGCTGACTGAAAGTCCTTCTCCATGTCTTCTCCAAACTTTTCCCACACCCGCTGCTTTGCCTCTTTCACGGCAGAGGCTGCAGCCCTTCGGTACCTTGCAACTGCCTCTGGAGTCCTCTGGGATAACATATCCCGGAAAGACTCCTTATTCAGTCGGACGGCTTCCCTGACCACTGGTGTCCACCACGGTGTTCGTGGGTTACCGCCCCTTGAGGCACCTAAGACCACAGCTCCTCGCCGCAGCTTCAGCAATGGAAACTTTGAACATTGTCCACTCGGGTTCAATGCCCCCAGCCTCCACAGGGATGCACGAAAAGCTCCGCCGGAGGTGTGAGTTGAAAGTCTGTCGGACAGGGGCCTCCTCCAGACGTTCCCAATTTACTCGCACTACTCGTTTGGGCTTACCAGGTCTAGATATATATTATATATATATATATATATATATATATATATATATATATATATATATATTATAGACAATCCATGACTAGCACAGAAGTCCAACAACAAACAACCACTCTGGTTTAGATCAGGGAGGCCGTTCCTCCCAATCACGCCTCTCCATGTGTCTCCATCATTTTCCACGTGCGCGTTGAAGTCCCCCAGCAGGACTATGGAGTCCCCCACTGGAGCCCCATGCAGGACTCCATTCAAGGTCTCCAAGAAGGCCGAATACTCCGAACTCTTGTTTGGTGCATATGCACAAACAACAGTCAGAGGCGACCCTCTCGTCCACCGGGGTAAACTCCAACGTAGCGGCGCTCAGCTGGGGGCTTGTGAGTTGGTTGGTTCCAGAACCGAGACTGTGCGTAGAGGTAAGCCCACCAGATCTAACCTGTAGCGTTCCACCTCCCGCACCAGTTCCGGCACCTTCTCCCACAGAGAGGGGACGTTTGACGTCCCCAGAGCCAGCGTCTGTTGCCCGGGTCTGGTCCGTCGAGGCCCCTGACCTTCATTGCCACCAGTGTGGCAGCGCACCCGACCCCAGCATTTCCTCCCACAGGTGGTGGGCCCATGGCCCAACTGAATAACTAATTTAGATACTTTTTGGAAGAAGTAACTAGTAACTGTAACTAATTACTTTTTAAAAGTAACTTGCTCAACACTGTGGCTCACTAGCTAACTGGTCAGCTAGCTGCCAATACAGATTGAATCAAGAAAAACTTAATTATATTGTGGAAACTGCAGTTATTTTATTAGCATGACATGAATAAACGTAACGTGATTAAACTTGAATGGGTAAACTCGTCCGTGAACAGATGCATTTTAATCGATAGTGTTTAGCAATAAAAACTCCTATAATTCCACGCAACTTCCCAACGTCATCAAACGTCTGTGTTTGCAATCCATTGTTTTGGTTGAGAGACCCCTAGCGGCAGAAAATTACATATTGTACGTTTAACCATAGTCCTCAGAAATCCACCAGAGTTTAGAACGGCAACACAAAGAAAGAGGAAGGGGATGGACAGCCAGCCGAAATGAGGGACACCCAACGTTATTTCCGGCGGTACTGGAGCAATCCCGGAAACGAAACACCGTCGATATAGACCAACCAGCTGCTAAGCTAATCTTACCCTGTCTTTAGCTGCATGCTACCAGACGTGCGAAAGCAGGCAGGCTTCGATATAGACAAAATACTGGATGAATCGCCGTTGCTGCTTTTGATTTTGATAGTCTAAATTGAAAGCTCATTTTAATGGATATCTGCTTTGCTGTGCACAAAGACACACAGAGATACACTGGTAAGAGCTAATGAGGTTTAACCATGTATCAGCTAATTTAAATGGCTCACGTTACTGTATTGTGTCAACAGTTAACTTCATTTAATATTGTATGTGGCTTTTTCTTTTGCATGGTGCAAATAGATAGATAGATAGATAGATATATAGATAGATAGATAGATAGATTTTTTATTGATCCCAAAAAAATGGGAAATAACATTGTTGCAGCAGCAGCAAAATTTCAGACACACAGCACACGTACAAAGTAAACATTAAATAATAGGAAAAAATATACATGAAATAATAATAGAATAATACCCTAGCAATATTTAAAAATATATACAATTTGGAAATAAAATGTTCCACCAAAACAAGTTCCTTCCTGAGGCTATTTAGCAGCGCCACCGTCACTCCGACCATTGTGATTGGTTTAAAGAAATGCAAACAACCCAGAGTTTTTTTTTTCCTATCCCAGAATTCATCTGTGGTGTAGCTAGAATGTAAGACTAGTTTATTGTCAACTACATATGGATTTATATTTGGTTGTTGAAGCATTGGTGCTTGTGTAAATTGTATTTAGTGTTGTATTTTCAACTTTAATCACATATTTTGACATTCTTTTAAGCACCTGTTCATGTTGGTTTTATGTCAGTTACTTTTCTCTTCTAATGTACAAGAGATGTGACGTTATTTTAATCTATTGATACGTGTTCACGGAGACGTTTTTGTCGTTTTTTACGTGGTGGACAGTACGAAAATGTGAAGTAATGTATTTCAATGGTTAAGCATATTTCGTGGTCAGAGCACGAAAATGGCAGGGAGTAGTATAAAAAGCCGAAAATCCGCGTAGGGAGGTTGGTCGGGGTGGTAGATGGGTCAAACAACACAGGACTTTCATCCGGGCAGGTGGACATCGCGTCCCGCGTGTGGTGCTTTGTTTCCCAGGGATAGTGGCGCTTTGTTTCCCGGGGATAGTGGCGCTTTGTTTCCCGAGGATGGCGTCCCCGCGTGTGGCGTTTTGTCCCGCGTGTTACTGTGGCGCTTCTCCCGGCATGTAAGGCGCCCTTTCCCCGTAAGGTTTTTCCTAAACCCAACCTCCGCCATCCCGTTATTGTGGCGCGTCCCCAACGGGCCGCCTCACGGGCGCCTCCCGGCTTATGGAGCGTCCTTTTCGGGCCGCCTCCCGGCGTCCTTTCCCCGAGAAAATTTACATAAACATTTACACGTAAAAAACAAGAAAAAAACGTCTCCGTAAACACGTATCAATAGATTAAGAATAACGTGACGTTTACACGAACTGTGTTGTATTTAGGACCTACTTGTTTGCACATTTGTGTAATTTTTCGCCGCTTTAGAAATGATATTTTCTGTCATTAAATTCTGCCAAACGCAACAACCTGCCTGTTCGTTGGAGAATGCAATATTAAGCTAGCTGTATAGCTGAAGATTACATGGTCTGCAACAACTTTTAGAACATAGAAGTCTCTCACTATCTTTTATTGTTTCTGAATGTAGCACTTGAAGCATTTCAGCATATTTGATGAAGCTGATGTACTGGCATCATTCTTGAGAGTTTGGGTTGTATCCACATGGTTGAATGCACACTATATGTGTTTTTGTGTTTTTATCTAAGCTGGACCATTCAGTTGAAACAGATCGAAGACGTGAGCTTAACTGACATGTAGCACAACAACGGGACAGTTAGGGTTAGTAATATAAAGTGGGTGGGGTTAAAAAAAATTGCGTTTCAGTGACATGTGTGAAGAGAACAGGGACATGAAGCCCGGTCTCCTGGGTGAAGGTCATGTGTTTTTTGACCCATCCACAATCCCAACCAACCTCCCTATGTGAATCTTCGCTTTTTCATACTACTCTCTACTGTTGTCTCTCTACATACTACTCTCTACTGTTGTCTCTCTACATACTACTGTCTAATGTTGTCTCTCTACATACTACTCTCTACTGATGTCTCTCTACATACTACTCTCTACTGTTGTCTCTGTACATACTACTCTCTACTGTTGTCTCTCTACATACTACTCTCTACTGATGTCTCTCTACATACTACTGTCTAATGTTGTCTCTCTACATACAGGAGGGGACAACAAAGCATTTCACTGAACATGTAACGTTATGTTGAATATATGACATAAACTTGAAGTTGAAGTGATTCCACCACTTTAAATATTTTAATATTTCTGTAGATCGCTTTTAAATGAAATTGTTTTTAACTACCAACAAATTAAAATTATTTTCTGAGCATCAGCTAGAAAATCAGTAATTGGTTTCTACACGATGACGTCAGTCTGCTGCTGTGGGCGTCCACTGACTCTCAACGTTTAGAAGAAGCAGAAGCAGAGTTACAGTTCAGTACGGAGGGACTCACAGTATCATTCACACAATGTCACAAACTGTTTGTAGTTTCTCCTCTAACCATTGTGTTGACTTTAAATAAGAGCGGTAAGTTGTACGATGTTTGTCACACATGATTCCTCACTCATTTGTTGACTGTAAGAATACTGTTTGTGTTGATGCTTTAGCTGCACTCTGTGATACATGTTAACATTTAAACTGTTGCACACTTGTAACAGACAACATGTGACATTGTAATACTCATATTGTGATACAGTCTTTTGAACTGAAAAGGAGAATCATGATAAACTCTTCATATGTTTCATATTTCACACTTGCTGCTTACTTTGACACTGGGTTGTTTAAATATTTATATTTCTTGCTCATTATGTCTTTTTATATTATCATAGTTTGTGCTAATCTTTTGCTGATTGTGGTTATCTGTATGAACAGGAGCTTACATGAACCTATGTACCTTTTTCTGTGCAGCCTGTTTGTAAATGAACTGTATGGTAGTACAGGGTTGTTTCCATTCCTTCTGGTTCAGATCCTCTCTGACATTCACACTGTTTCTGCTCCATTCTGTTTCCTGCAGATTTTCTGTTTGTATACTTATGGCAGTGTAGAGTTTACTAACTTAGCCGTCATTTCTTATGACAGATATATTGCTATCTGTTATCCTCTACAATATCACGTACATATGACATCTAAGAAGGTCATTGTGCTTATTGCTGTAACATGGTCTCTTCCTTTTGTTGTTGTTTTTGTCACGACATTATTGAGTTCCTCCTTACAGCTGTGTGGGAACATAATTGATATAGTTTACTGTGACAATTATTCCATCATAAAATTGGCTTGCTATGACACCAGAGTAAATAATGCCTATGATCTCATTGCTGCTTCTCTAATAGTCTGTGTTCCTGTAACTGTAATTTTTTACACTTACATTAAGATCCTTAAAGTGTGTTTTTCTGGTTCTAAACAGACCAGACAGAAAGCTGTCAGTACCTGCACACCTCAACTTGCTTCCCTGCTCAACTTTTCTTTCGGGGTTTCCTTTGAAATATTACAGAGCAGGTTTGATATGAGCAGTGTACCCAACATGTTACGAATATTGTTGTCATTGTATTTTCCAATATGCCAACCGATCTTTAACCCTGTTATGTATGGCCTCAACATGTCCAAAATACGCATCATCTGTCAAAGTCTGCTTTCAAGTTCTGTGTTGGGAGGTTGCTGTAATGTCTTTTTGTTCAAAACTGGATTTTCTAAAATACGGTTCAGAAAAAGTATCATGTGATAATGTAATGAATGTTGTAATAGAAAGAACATTTCTTGTTATAACTTGATATTGATAGCTTTTCTCTTTTTCATGTGTGGCACCACTATGTTTCAGTACAAATTCACAGTATCAGTAATTTGGTTTTGAACAATACTAAAGTTAAATGAGTCAAGACATTAGAATTTAAATTTGAAGTTAGAAGAAAGCTTAACCTTCTAGTCATTAACTTAAATAGAGCAGATTTGTCATGTCCAAAATGATGTCTGTGGTTTGTTCCCCCGTGGGATCTTCTAAACATTCACTAATGGCGCAATTGTGTCTGAGCAATTGTAATTCACAGATTCCACTTGCAGTTAGTTTATATGCTGACTTTGCTATGTCTGAAGGTCTGACGTAACAGCTCTTGGAGTGTAATCAGTGGAAAAAAGAAGAACTGAAACTAAACTTTTTAGAGGAAGATAACAGGGTAGAATTGCCAGACATCAAGAATATATTTGATAAGATGCATTGTGTGTGAAACTCTGCTTAATAGTTATATTGGGAAGTGTAGCTTTGTTCAGCTTGAGTTAAACAAATTGAGAAAGCAATAAATGTTTGCCCTTGGCTCAATAGTGTCAACAGTAATCATTTCTTTAGTTAACATATTTTATTTAAAGGTTGGACATTTATCATGCAGATGTCCACACAAAGTTGATCTAGTCAGAGAAAGGGGATCTACTCTAGTTCACATCGTTATGGTCTTATTAGAGCTGTCACCGATGATAAAAGACCCAATTACACAAAAACAAGCCTATAAAAATGTGTTAAAAGAAGTGATTGCAAAGTGACATGCAAATAACTTTAGTCTTGTGGAGAGAACCATCTGGAAGGGCTTTGAAACTCAACTTGCCATTCCTGCTGTAGTGGGGCTCTAAAAGGCTCTAAGGCCAGTCTAATCTGACTCCAGTTAATTAATTCCCCTGCCTTCTTTTATTGGACTTACGTTCACCAAACACAAGGATCAATCAGAGACGATGAGTTCAGTCAGCCAAGTTTACTGAGTCCAGCATAAGAGTTACAACACAGCTGTGGGTTCACAACACAGAGACTAAGTTTCCCTAGCGACAGACATAAAGTCAGGGCTTGGTCCACCAAGATCTCGTCCGAAAGTGAGCCCCGATCTATTCTTGTCTCTGGTAATGTTCCAGCTGTTTTTAAACATGTTGTTGTGTAGCGTTTGTTAAAAAAGGAAAATCTCAACTCCTCTGTTCTGTCTAATTTCAGGCCCATCTTGAAACTGCCGTTCCTCTCTAAAGTCCTAGAGAAAGTAGTTTTGACCCAGTTGCAAACATTTTTAGATATTCATAATGTTTATGAAAAGTTTAAGTCTGGTTTTAAACCCCATCATAGCACTGAAACTGCTCTTTTAGAGTCTTTAATGACCTAATCTTTTTTTTTTAAAGATTATTTTTTGCGGCTTTTTCCCTTCATTGACAATGGATAGACCAGAAAGGGGGAGTGAGATAGGGGATGACACGCTACAAAGGGCAGCAGGCAGGTCGGATTCAAACCCTGCGCCGCTGCAGGACTCAGCCAACATGGGGCGAATGCTCTTACTGGGTGAGCTAGAGGCCTCCCCTAATGACCTAATCTTAACTGTTGATTAAGGAGTCCCCACCATCCTGATACTCTTAGACCTCACTGCTGCCTTCAACACTGTTGACCACTCAATCCTCTTGTCACGCTTGGAACAGTGTGTAGGAATCAAAGGAACTGTACTCAGGTGGTTCCAATCATACCTCACGAATAAGAGCTTCTCTGTCCACCTTGGTGATTACCTTTCCGAGACAGCCCCATTAACCCGCAGTGTCCCTCAAGGCTCTGTCTTAGGCCCTATGCTATTCTCATTACACATGCTGTCCTTGGCGTCCATATTTGAAAAACATGAGGTCTCTTTCCACTGTTTTGCAGATGATGTACAAATTTATATACCTTTAAAACTAAAAACTAAGTGCTTATTGCTGCCACTGCTTGATTGTCTAAATGACATTAAAAGATGGATGAGCCTAAACTTCCTCAACCTCAACAGAGACAAAACCGAGGTTATAGTGTTTGGACATCACGATCTGGTTGATGTCGGCACCCTAGGACCACTAGCTCCTAATATTTGCTCCACTGTAAAGAGTGGAGTCTATTTCGACAACGCCTTCACATTTGAGAAGCAGATTTCCTCCGTTGTCAGGTCTAGCTTCTTTCAGCTGAGGAATATAGCCAAGGTAAAGGCCTATTTACGTCCTAATGACTTAGAGAGGCTGGTCAATGCCTTCATAACTTCGCGACTTGACTATTGTAATTCTTTGTATATGGGTTTAGACCAGTCATCTATTCAACGCCTGCAGCTAGTCCAAAATGCTGCTGCCCGCCTCCTGACAGGAAGAAAGAAGAGGGACCATATTACACCTGTGTTGCGCTCCCTCCACTGGCTACCTGTTCGCTACAGGATCAAGTTTGAACTCTTACTATTAACTTTTAAAGGACTGGCGCCGCCTTACCTGCCGAGGTCCTTCATGCTCATACTCCAGCAAGAGTGTTGAGATAGGCCAATCTGCTCCTCCTGGATGGGCCATTAACCAGGCTCATAACCAGAGGTGATCAAGCCTTTTCTGCAGCCGCCCCTAACTTGTGGAACAGTTTATCATTTCATATTAAAACCGCCCCTACTCTCAAACACATCTCTTTTCTCTGGCCTTTCCTTCCAGCTAAGGAAAGATATTATTACCCTTGTTTGTTTATTATTTTTCTGTTGTGATGTAATCTGTATTCAAATGTTTCATTGTTGTTTTTACCTTGTAAAGCACTTTGGTCAACCCAGTTGTTTTTAAATGTGCTATATAAATAAATAAATAGAAATATTCTCTACCTTAATCTTTTATCCTCCCCTCACATGGGGGTATCTTCTTGTTTCTAAGCAGAAACTGTTATCTTCACACACACACACACACGCCAAGGTCGGGGCCTCTGTGTGGTGCAACTTCCTCTTCCGTTCTCATAACTTTAACTGTCTCAATGACTGATTTTACAAACTACTGGTTTGCCCAAGGCCCAAATCACAAAATGCACGTGCATTAATCGTCAAAGAAAATGAGTGGCGCTGTAATGAATTTGCTCTTTAATCGCATTCATTTTGGCAATCCTAGTTTTAGTTATATGAAGCAAAGGCTAACGATCAAAAGTCCTAAAATTTTAGGTTTCCAGCACTTGAAGCATTTCAACATATTTGATGAAGCTGATGTACTGGCAATATCCTTGCAAGTTTGGGTTGTATTCAGCTGGTTGAATGCACTTATTGTAAATCACTTTGGATAAAAGCAAATCAAGTCCGTCAATCAGCCATGTAAATGTAATGCAGTTTTTCCCCTATGGGAACACCTGCCAAGCCAGAAATATCGTTTTTGTTATGCCAAAAATAACGACAAATATCCATTTTTATTTCCCCTTTACTCATTCAGCGATGCGGCACCGTGGGTCACCCGTCCGTGAACGAGGCAGCGTCAGTGGTTAGTCCACGTCTGTAACAGCAGGACAGTCGTGTGTGTAATCTAATCTGCTGAAGTCATTCGAAATGGTTACAAACAGTCTCTGTAGTGAGCACCATGCTGTTTGTGTGTTTTTAACTGAGCTGGACCAGAGAACACTTAGTAAACCCTAGCACATGTAGGTCAGCGCTTTCACCTGCGCAGCCCAGTCTCATGGCAGTTCGTGAAATGGTCACGTTATTGAATCTATTGATTTGTGTACTGAACACGTTAATGTTGTTATTTTCGTGTGGTGAGCACGAATTTTAATGTAATGTATTTCATTGGGAAGCATATTTCGTGATCACAGAACGATTATGGTAGTGAATAGTATTGATAAGGCAAAAATCCGCGCAGGGAGGTTGGTCGAGGTGGTGAATGGGTCAAACAACACAGGACTTTCACACCGGAGACCGGGGATCGCGCCTCGCGTGTTGCAGTTCCTTTCCGCGTTATTCTCTTCCTAACCACAACCGTCCTGTTGTTGTCGGCGTGTGACGGTTCCTTTCCCAGTTCTTCTTTTCATAACCACAACAGTTGTTGTTGTTGTGGCGTTTCATGTCCCCGTTGTTGCGTGTCACAGAGACCGTGGATCTCTACTGATGTCTCTCTACATACTACAGGTCCTTCCTGTGCAGTCAGCACACTGATAAGAATCTGACCCAGCTCATTACTGACAGAAGTCATGCACAGTGCCTTCCCCTTTGCTGCCCCTGACAGCTTCTTGGTGATCTGTCATTACACATATAAAAAAAAAGAGTGGTCGATTCATATCTTAAATAAACCTGCTGTGGCAACTAAAATAATACAGCATTTTTTATGCTATATTTGTATATGTTATGTTTGTCTTATAATAGACCCAAAGACATAAGTGATTCTGGCCTTTATGTGGTCCATCCTACTCATGATGTCTTTTTTTTTTGGTCTTAAGCCACCTGTGGGTTGGTACAGCTACGGGCTCTGGGGGCTCCTGACAGACTACAGGAAGAAGGTTAGGACGATCCATAAAGGCTGAACACTCGCCAAAGTACCTGGCCAGGCGCTGCAGCCACTCCTCACTGTGGTTCTCCTTTAACTGCTTGGCCAGGAGGGCAGAGCTGTTCCCCAGTGTCCTTTCCCTCAGTAGGCGTATGACATGACTGTCACATGCATACCTACATAATGCAAAATGAAAATCAAACAGAAATCAGGGGACTGTGACAAGATATGGTCAAGAGAAGAAGAATGTCATTCATGCTTGATGGTGTTTTTTGCCTCCAACGGCGCCTTCCAGGCAGCTAACCCTAACCTTAACCCTAAACATAACCCTTGCCGCGCTGCCTGGGAGGAGACGTTGGGGGCAAAAAACACCAAAGACCGTCAGTGATTTTGTTTTTGGAATAAGGCACGAGGCTGGGGAGGAGAAAAAGACTGTGATAATTATAAAACATTGTGTGTGGACAGACAGCAGCTCAGTTGTGTGTCAGGATGATGCGGAACTCTGACCGGTGATGAAGGTCCAGCTGATCTAAAATACTGATGACCGAAGACAGGTAGGATGCCTTGCATCCTGAGTTGCTGCACCTGAGGGTCTCCGTGATCATCAAATAGTTCCCGTCAATATCTAGTACCTGTCGTGCCCTTTGTGAATACCCCCTCCTGTGAGGTGCCCTCCACATTTTGGACAGATCACTCTGATCTTCCACAGGTGGTACGGCATCCACGCAAGAAGGCGGTGGAAGAAGAAGCGTTCTGGAGTGGGGACCTGGTGATAGATCAGGGATGGGGTAGGTGGATCATACCAGAGTTTCAGGTCATCCCTTAGACCAGGGATGTCGTTAGGCCTATTTTAGGGGTGCTGAAGCTACCCTAAAATGTTCATAAGCCCCCCTAAATAATAATAGGAACAACAATAATAATTCGATTTTTTTTTTTTACAGTGCACCCTGTATCACTAACTACGGTGAATCAGTCCTCCTTCGCCATTCATCTGTGTGTCGGTGTGTAGTGTGTCTGTTTTAATTCTATTTTACAACTGTCAGCTGGTCGAAATGGCTGTTATATAGAGGCTCAACGAGCGCCTACGTGCACGGTAACGGTATGTGGACGAGCGAGGTAGAGAGTTAGCTAGGCCTACTGAAGAGAGCCAAGCAGCATTTAAACAAAACAGAGAATCAAAGATTCTGCAACTGTATCAAGCATCTCATTCTCACTAACCGTATCCCCCATTCATATTTAGACACAACAAATGATATATATCCAGCTACAAAATAGCAGAAAAGTCACACACACCTTAGGTTTAGCTGCCTGGAAGGTGCCGTTGGAGGCAAAAAACACCATCGAGCGATACACACGCAGATGGATGGTGAAGGAAGATTGATTACACGTAGTGAGTGATACATAATGACCTGCTTACCTTTTAGCTACGTTTTCTTGAGGTAAAGGAAAGGGGATATTTTGGTTTACTATGGAAAACAATAATATGCCAATGATAATGAGATAATATAGCCTATCTCTATAGTATTATAAAACAATATCAGTCCCCATAGAATGTTGTTAAATGTCATAGGGTCCCTGTTAATGCTATTGTACCGGTGTATCCTTCAATTCATTGAGCAGATGGATAGTCGAAGATATTTTAGCAGAGAGAAAGAGAAGCAGGAGATTGGCAGGGCAGTTGATTCAGAGGGAGCCGGCGTGATTGAGGTCAGTAGTGGCTATAGGTCTAAGGAAATGTGGGGTGTTTCTTTTTTCTTCTAACAATAAGCATTTGTTGGCAGGTTTAGGCACTAAGGCATAGCCTAAACTAAATTATTTCATTATATATGCTAGCTATATTCTGACCAACTTAACTTTCTTGGCTGTGATAAATTAAATAAATATGTAGATGTTGCCTAAATGTAAAATTCTGGTTTTTGGGTTATACTGTATGCAAGCCAAACTACACGGCAAAATGACTGATTGAACCAAGCCACAGCGCAGTTACAGTGATTAGTGTAATTAAATAGCATTCTTTGGACAATTTATCTTATAGAGAGGAATTAGATATATTATGCTATTACTTTATCACACATTTACATGAGCAGACAGATAGCATTTAAATCATTGCTCACAGAAGAACTCAGCAGGAGCACAGTCTGGCATAAGTAAATTCCCCCATGCAGCTTTGATGTGTCTAAAGGCTAACATTACAGTAACTTTTGTAGTATACTAGCTATACTACTAGTAACTTTTTTGAGTATAAATGGAAGAAGAGGATATGTCTGTCACTTTTTACTTGTTAACATGTTGGTTTCATGACTGGTTGTTGACATAAGTGTAGCTCTAATACAGTAACAAACGATGTGAGTGCAAAGATAGTGACGAGTGAAGTTACAAATACCCTGGGGGCTAAGCACCCCGTCTTTAAATCCTAGTGACGTCACTGCCTTAGACGCTGGTTTCGCCACAATGTAGAGGGAGATCCACTGCTGATCTTGAACAGGGAGGGTATTTCTCAGTTTGACAGGCAACCAGGATTTATAGGATCCAGATGATGCAGGCAGAGGCACTACTGGGGCAGATGAAGTAGATCCATCCTAATTGACAGAAAGAAAGAAAGAAAGATTGGTGCTTAAAAAAATAGCTATTGTAAATGTAAAATGTAGAATAAAAAGAATAAGTAGTGTAATGTAAATGTGAAACAAAAAAAATAAAAAATTACAGAGCCAGCAGAATCTGAGGGGATATCAGTGTCATGGCGCTTGTTGGTCCTCACAGAGACCGTAGTAGAGGAAGGGGGAAGAGATAAAGGGGAGATTGTCCTCATGATTTTAGGATTGGACACAGAATGGGAGACAGTGGGACTGATAGAGGCCGTAGCAAGGTTTGACAAAGGTGCAGGAGGGATAGTGGTTCTTGTTGCAGAGGCGTCACTCAGACTGCCAGATGATGTGGTGGCAGTGCTGGAAACGACCTGGAAGAAAAGAGAAACTGCTTGTACAGTGCCATACAAACTATTCTCCCAAAGAGATACATTTTTAATGTTTCAAGTTCAACACAAAGTCAAATTTCAATTCAGTTTATTTAAGAAAAAGAGAGTTTAAACTAATACAATGCATTATTATACATGGGTTACACAACATTAGAAAATGGCTACCACATTCATTAACCAATAAGTGGAATCATCCCTGAGAAGGTTTCCTGGCCACACTGAGCTTGGGCTTCAGTGTTGCGGTGTGTGAGCCTCCAAACAGTGGTTTGAATAACTGGGGGAGGATGAAATGTCACAAGTTAAATGATCACAGAGTTGTACAGGTCAAAGCAATATACATGCAATTAAAGTGTTTGGAACTTTATCATTGTGAAAGCCACCGTTTTGCAGGCTTTGATTCTGTTTGTATTTTTCATTAAATAGTAGTGCAGGGTCCATTCGTTGTATCCAAAAAGACAAAACTATTGTATAAGATTTAATCAACTAATTATATATTACAGGCATGACCATGGAATTGCAAATTTCTATCATCTAAATCTATCTACAATTTTCTTCTAGTAAAACAATTTGTAACATTGCTAGGAAAGGGGCTTGAGGCATAAATGAGGCTTCTTATAAGCATTATTAATATTATTATTATATTACAATACAATATTATATTTTGTTTTCTTGTCAACAAATACTGCAGTGGACTGAAGTTAGGGCAAATGTTTGAATGCTAGTCTAAAAGTAATATAACTTAAATGGGATTGATATCAATTCAATTTCAATTCAATCCACTATCAATTCTATCTCTCTCTAATGTTACTAACAATCGGCTAAATTATCAGAAACTATTGTGTTGTTTTGAATAACGTTATATAAAATTACAGCTAACGTTAACGTAAGATACTGACGTTACTTAACATAGTTGACGTTACTTTACACATAACATTTACCGTAACGTAATAACCATGTATCCTATTGACTAACGTTATACTTTTCCTAACTAGAAAAGTGCACCGAAACATGACATCGCGGGCAAATAAATACGTACATTAAATGAACATGCAACAGGTTTAATGCACGACATTTGACGGTGACGTTAGTCAAGCCTACTGTAATACACTAGCTACCGTTTATAGTAGCAATAGTGTTATGTCCTTTTTCTTAACTAGCAAAGGGCACCACAATATGACATCGCTGGATAATAAATACTTCAATTAAATGAACTTTTGACAAGTTTAACACGCGAGATTTGCCAGTAATAAGTTACTTTATTTACTGTGGAAAAATTCCGAGATGAATCTTCTCCATAGGTCTTTTCTTGCTGACGTTGAGCAGAAAGACCGTTTTGATTGGTAGGAAATGGAGATGGGCGTTGGAGGGAGGAGGCGCTTTTTGGATTGATAAGAAATGGATGAGGTCTCTTCTGATTGGCAAATAATGGAAGCGAGCTTTCGGTTTGATTGGTAAGGAATGAAGATGAGAAAGTGGACGATTAGGTTATGGGTGGCATGTTCATTATAAACACTCTGGTGCACTAAACAGCTGATTCTTTCTGGAGATAAACACGGCTCCTCCGGTCTACACAGGACCCCGGGTAGAGAAACACTGTTTCCCTTCTGCAGATTTGAAAAACATGAGGTGCATGTTTTACAGGACCCACTGGTGCTTCCAACACCAAAATTAAATCCACTTTGTGTCAACAATGGAAGTTTTGGCACAAGCGGAAAAGCGTGCTCAGCCTGTGGATTTTCCACGTAGGCCAAGATCTCTTTGCCTGTGGCTCCATGTGTTCTTTTGTTTAAGATCAGTTTAATTCTTACTTTCCTCGGTCCCAACATATCTTTCTTCATCCTACTCTGTACTGATGTCTCTCTTCATACTACTCTCTACTGTTGTCTCTCTTCATACTACTCTCTACTGTTGTCTCTCTACATACTACTCTCTACTGTTGTCTCTCTTCATACTACTCTCTACTGTTGTCTCTCTACATACTACTCTCTACTGTTGTCTCTCTACATACTACTCTCTACTGCTGTCTCTCTACATACTACTCTCTACTGCTGTCTCTCTACATACTACTCTCTACTGTTGTCTCTCTTCATACTTGATCTTACATCTTACTTTCACTGAACATGTAACGATATGTTGAATATATGACTTATAAACTTGAATTTGAAGTGATTCCACCACTTTAAATGAAATTGTTTTCAACTACCAACAAATTAAAACTATTTTCTGAGCATCAGTTAGAAAATCAGTAATTGGTTTCTTTGACGATGACGTCAGTCTGCTGCTGTGGGCGTCCACTGACTCTCAACGTTTAGAAGAAGCAGAAGCAGAGTTACAGTTCAGTATGGAGGGACTCACAGTATCATTCACACAATGTCACAAACTGTTTGTAGTTTCTCCTCTAACCATTGTGTTGACTTTAAATAAGAGTGGTAAGTTGTAAGATGTTTGTCACACCTGATTCCTGACTCATTTGTTGACTGTAAGAATACTGTTTGTGTTGATGTTTTAGCTGCACTCTGTGATACATGTTAACATTTAAAACTGTTGCACACTTCTAACAGCCAACATATGGCATTATAATACTCATATTGTGATACAGTCTTTTGAACCGAAAAGGAGAATCATGATAAACTCTTCATATGTTTCATATTTCACACTTGCTGCTTACTTTGACACTGGGTTGTTTAAATATTTATATTTCTTGCTCATTATGTCTTTGTATGTTTTCATAGTTTGTACTAATCTTTTGCTGATTGTGGTTATCTGTATGAACAGAAGCTTACATGAACCTATGTACCTTTTTCTGTGCAGCCTGTTTGTAAATGAACTGTATGGTAGTACAGGGTTGTTTCCATTCCTTCTGGTTCAGATCCTCTCTGACATTCACACTGTTTCTGCTCCATTCTGTTTCCTGCAGATTTTCTGTTTGTATACTTATGGAGGTGTAGAAAGTTGGACCTTAGTCATCATGTCTTATGACAGATATCTTGCTATCTGTTATCCTCTGCAATATCACGTGCATATGACATCTAGTAAGGTTGTTGTGCTTATTGCTGTAACATGGTCTCTTCCTTTTTTTTCTGTTTTTGTCACAACATTATTGAGTGCCTCCTTACAGCTGTGTGGGAACATCATTAATAAAGTTTACTGTGACAACTATTCCATCGTAAAATTGGCTTGCTATGACACCAGAGTTAATAATCTCTATGAACTCGTTGCTGTTTCTATAACAGTCGGTGTTCCTTTAACTGTAATTTTCTACACTTACATTAAGATCCTTAAAGTGTGTTTTTCTGGTTCTAAACAGACCAGACAGAAAGCTGTCAGTACCTGCACACCTCACCTCGCATCTCTGATCAACTTTTTCTTAGGTTCTTTCTTTGAAATATTACAGACCAGGTTTGATATGAGCAGTGTACCCACCGTGTTACGAATATTGCTGTCATTGTATTTTCTGACATGCCAACCGATCTTTAACCCTGTAATGTACGGCCTCAACATGTCCAAAATACGGATAATGTGTCAAAGTCTGCTTTCATGTTCTGTGTTGGGAGGTTGTTATAATTTGTTTTATCGTTCAGGAACTAGCACGGTATCGGGATTGAACATTTCTTAACAATACCCAGCCCAACTGAAGAGGTACATGAGTCACGGCATTAGAATTTAATTTGAAGTTGTCCTTGAAGTGCTTTTTTAAAATTGTTGCTTTGTTTGTTAGGTTTGTATCGTTTTCACTTGATCTGAGAGACATGGGGCCTGTTTCACAAAACCAAGATAAGGGATTAAACCGGGATTTATCAGTTATCCTGGATGATTTAAGCCTTGACTCGGTTTCACGAAAGCGGAGGCACATAAATCACCATGGAGATTTATTCTGTGCAGCTAGCCTGCTCCCGACCAGGCTAACAGCCAGGATTTATTAATCCTGGAGCCTTTTCTGATCACCCAGCAGTGGTTTTACCCTATTGTTATCAGCCTGGATTAAAATACAACAGGTGCATATTGCTGTTCCTTTAAGTACTGTTATTATTTAAAGTTGGGGCCATAATTTTTTTTAAATAATTATTCATGTGACAGTCATCGTTACTGTTATATTGCTGTATGAAGACTGCTGTTCATATTGTTGTTAGAAGTTTGATGAATATATTATGACAGTTGTTGAGATAATTGGAGAAGGCTGATACAATTTCAAATGTTTTTTAAATGAAGTCTGTTACTAGGGGCGATACATACAACGCTGTACATTTCTATAGTCGACCAATGCACCTTGAATTATTTTAGTTGATTTTTTTTTTTTAATTCTTTAACAATAAGGATCATGTTTGTTCCACTTCCATGTGCATTGTATTTGGCATTCTTAGCACACAAATTGTGTTGTCCAGTAAACTGGGACTATAATTTAAAGAACATGTCCTAATTGTACAATCCTCCCAAATTATAGTCTTAGTTCACTGGACCAGTAACTATCTAGTGTTGTAGGCTACTGTACATTCATGTAACAACAGGGAGAGGACACCCCAATGGTTTTTGACCTTATATTTAGCTGGGTGGGGGGGGGGGTGATGATGAATATACTCTGTTCAATTCATGTTTACAGTGTGCATGGAATTTATCACTTAATTATCTTTATAGTTTCTAGATTTTAGAGTCCAGTTTCTTCAGTGTCTTTATTTTCTATGTCCATATATACAAGGGAGCAAGGCATATAATATGTAGAGAAGGAAACTCGTCCTCGTGGCAGATAATAGCGGACAGACTGAATGTCTAAAAATATACATTTATGAACTACTGCTCTTAACTGAAACCATTCAATGAGTCACTTGTCATTTGCAAAAACGAACAGTTGTACACTTTGCATTAAAAGCAAGCAGTGGAAGTTAATATGACTTAGGAAATTTATATTTAGCCCATGAGAGAGAGGGAGGAACAGAGTGAAAGAGATCACGCATCATATTCTAGTGTTGTAGAAAATGGATCTTCATGGTAAATTTCCTGACTAACATTATCGTCTGCTTACTTTTAAGGCAAAGAGTACAACTGTTAATTTGTGCAAATGATTAGTAGCCTAATCCTTGAATTTGATTATGATGGTTTCAGTTCAAAGCAGTGGTCAGTTAATGTATATATTTAGGCTACTTACGTTTCAGTCATTCAGTCGGTCCGTGATCGTCTGCTACGCTTTCTCTCGCTGTTTCATACAGCGGTCGTGTTTCTTTTCTTTTTATACAAATAATGTGTTTCACGTCATCATACTTCCACAAGAAGCTGCTGCTCACTCTGTATAAAGTATGTACAATGCGTATTCTCCATTTTGGCATCAGTAAATCTGTGATCGACCTCCGGTCTTTTGAGGAAAGCCGTGGACGCTCATCTATCTGAATTACTTCAGCCTTGCTCGACCTAGTCGCTCCTCCTCAGCCTGTCTTGGCCTTCGTGAAACGCACCAAGCCAGGATGCTCAGATTAGGCTAGGTCAAGCCTCGCTTTATCAGTTATCCTGGATTTATATATTCTGCTTTTGTGAAACAGGCCCATGGTGTAGATGTTTTTGTTATTGAGTATATTAAGTATTTAGCAGCTAGATGCAAACAACTAAGAGCAAACTAGAAATGCAAAAGAATATGGTCCCTTTGTTAAAGACATTTTAGAGTGAGTAACTGCATTTGTTAAAGACATTTTAGAGTCAGTAACTGTGCATGGGCAGTTCAGGTGAATACTAATGAGGTACCCACTTAACCTTGTAGTCTTGAACATATATTGAGCAGGTATGTTGACATTGTTATGTTTTAATTTGGGCTGTCAATCGAATAAAATATATAATCGTGATGAATCGCATGATGTTCATATATTAAATCAATAGTTTAAAAAGTGCCTTGAAAGAGGAAATAAAAGCACATACAAATCATACACATACTGTATACACATCATTGTAAAAGTGAAAACTGAAGATAGAGCAGCTTTTAAGGACAGGACAAAATGGCAATTTAATCAGATCACAGAACATGCTTGCATTATTGAGCTTCAAAGGAAATGAGTGGTGCTGAGAGGAATTTGCGCTATTATAGCATTCATTTTCACAGCAAATTCACATGATCTAAAACCCTAAAACTTTAGCATTCTCAGCCAAGAATTATTAGTTGATATTTTGAAAGTTATTTGAAATTTTCCTTTGATCATGAATTAACCAACCGGTAGTCTTACATTGCCAGACCTGGTCTGGCTAGTCCACACAGCATTCCTGGATGAGAAATTACGAATCCTACTATGGACACGCTAAGACCCACCCTTCAATAGTAGCTCGACTGGTCAAGGTTAGGATAGCGGATTGGTCAGGGGATAGGACCTGTACAAATCGGGTTATGTTACCTTGTCTTGGGCGGCGCTAAGCTCCGGACAGAACCACGGTGCCTCTGTGAAATAGTCTCAGGAAGGAACTTGTTTTGGTGGAACGTGTGTCAATCAAAAGTAGTTTTAGTCGTGCAACAGAAAACTCAGATTGGACAGATAGTCTAGCTAGCTGTCTGGATTTACCCTGCAGAGGTCTGAGGAGCAGTTAACCATAGTCCTCACAAATCCACCGGAGGTTAGAACGCCAACACTAAGAAAGAGGAAGGGGACGGACAGCCAGCCGAAATGAGGGGCACCCGGCAGAATTTTCGGCGGTACTGGAGCAATCCCGGAAACAAAACATCGTCGATATAGACTAACCAGCTGCTAAGCTAATCTTACCCTGTCTTTAGCTGCATGCTACCAGACGTGCGAAAGCAGGCAGGCTTCGATATAGACAAAATACTGGATGAATCGCCATTCCTGCTTTTGATTTTGATAGTCTAAATTGAAAGCTCATTTTAATGGATATCTGCTTTGCTGTGCACAAAGACACACAGAGATACACTGGTAAGAGCTAATGAGGTTTAACCATGTATCAGCTAATTTAAATAGCTCATGTTACTGTATTGTGTCAACAGTTAACTTCATTTAATATTGTATGTGGCTTTTTCTTTTGCGTGGTGCAAATGTTCCACCAAAACAAGTTCCTTCCTGAGACTATTTAGCAGAGCCACCGTCGCCGGAGTTTAGCACCGCCCAAGACCATTGTGATTGGTTTAAAGAAATGCAAACAACCCAGAGCTGCTTTTTTTTTTATCCCAGAATGCATCTGTGGTGTAGCTAGAATGTAAGACTAGTTTATTGTCAACTACATATGGATTTATATTTGGTTGTTGAAGCATTGGTGCTTGTGTAAATTGTATTTAGTGTTGTATTTTCATCTTTTATCACATATTTTGACATTCTTTAAGCACCTGTTCATGTTGGTTTTATGTCAGTTACTTTTCTCTGCTGATCTACAAGAGATATTATTTAGTACCTACCTGTTTGTACATTTGTGTAATTTTTCGCAGCTTTAGAAATTATATTTTCTGTCATTAAATTCTGCCAAACACAACAACCTGCCTGTTCGTTGGAGAATGCAATGTTAAGCTAGCTGTATAGCTGAAGATTACGTGGTCTGCAACAACTTTTAGAACATAGAAGTCTTTCACTATCTTTTATTGTTTCTGAATGTAGCACTTGAAGCATTTCAGCATATTTAATTGTAAGTCACTTTGGATAAGGCATCAGCTAAGTAAATGAAATGCAGTGTTTTCCCTACAGGAACCCCAGCCAGGCCAGAAATCCTTTTTTGTAATGCCAGAAATAACACCAAATATCTATTGTTTCCCTAATTCATTCAGCGTTGCACTGCAGCGAGTCTGTGAGCGAGGCAGCTGTCTGTTGTTAGTTCACATCTGTAAGAGCAGGACAGTCAAGTCTGAAATCTAAACTGCTAAAGTAAGTTGAAATGTTGACAGTTACAAACAGGCTCGGTAGTGAACGCCACACTATTGTGTTTTTATCTAAGCTGGACCATTCAGTTAAAACAGATCGATGGGGTACGCTTAACTGACATGCGGCACAACAATGGGACAATAAGAGTTAGGAAAAGAACGTGGGTGGGGTTAAAAAAATTACATTTTAGTGAAGTTTGACAAGAACAGGGACATGAACCCCGGTCTCCTGGGTGAAGGTTATGAGTTGTTTGACCCATCCACCATCCCAACCAACCTCCCTATGTGAATCTTTGCTTTTTCATACTACTCTCTACTGTAGACTCTCTTCATACTACTCTACTGTTGTCTCTCTACATACTACTCTCTACTGTTGTCTCTCTACATACTACTCTCTACTGTAGTCTCTCTACATACTACTCTCTACTGTAGACTCTCTTCATACTACTCTCTACTGTTGTCTCTCTACATACTACTCTCTACTGTTGTCTCTCTACATACTACTCTCTACTGTTGTCTCTCTACATACTACTCTCTACTGTTGTCTCTCTACATATTACTCTCTACTGTTGTCTCTCTACATACTACCCTCTACTGTTGTCATCTTACAGCGCTGTGGTCAAGCTGCTGCTGTGCCCGGTGCACTCCATACAGACGCTAAAGGCTGATGTTTGCGTCGGTATCTGACACTGACCCCCAATTTCCACTGGTTGCGGAACGTCTGTGGAACGTCTCCGGAACGTCGACGGAGTCATTAGGTTTCCATTAAAGTCAATGTGTGTATTTCCACTGACTGCGGAATGTCTGTGTCCTGTCTCCGTCCCAGCTCCGGCCATCCCCAGCCCTCCGGAGCAGATACGCAGAGGTTCTATTTCTGCCGGATGTCGGATAGCTCAGCAGCAATTCAGCACACGGCAAATAGTGCGGGACAGGAAGTCGAGCACAGAAACAAAATAAACATCTGGTTACTTTTCAAAATAAAATACACTGTGCTCACAGCGGATCATATTTCCCTGCACTACACCTTGAAAACACCCCTCTACTCCTCTTGATGGAAACAAACTGTTGTTGGTTTTGTGGTTCTATTCTACGTGAACATGTGAGATCAGTCATGGCCGCAGCCGTGCCGCAACAAATCCGGACCTGCTGGGTATTGACGGACGGTGGAGTATGCAGCCGACACGTAGCGGAGCCGGTCGTTCTGCATTCAGTGGAAATCCGGAGTGAGAGACACTGACCAAGCATCAGTATTTTACGAGTTGGGAGTGAGAACGGGTTGACAGAACAGGAGGGGACAACAAAGTATTTCACTGAACATGTAACGATATGTTGAATATGACTTATAAACTTGAATTTTATGTGATTTTACCACTTTAAATCTTTTAATTTTTTTTGGATCGCTTTTACATGAAATTGTTTTTAACTACCAACAAATTAAAATGATTTTTTGAGCATCAGTTAGAAAATCAGTAACTGGTTTCATTAACGATGACGTCAGTCTGCTGCTGTGGGCGTCCACTGACTCTCAACGTTTAGAAGAAGCAGAAGCAGAGTTACAGTTCAGTATGGAGGGACTCACAGTATCATTCACACAATGTCACAAACTGTTTGTAGTTTCTCCTCTAACCATTGTGTTGTCTTTAAATAAGAGTGGTAAGTTGTAAGATGTTTGTCACACATGATTCATCACTCATTTGTTGACTGTAAGAATACTGTTTGTGTTGATGCTTTAGCTGCACTCTGTGATACATGTTAACATTTAAAACTGTTGCACACTTGTAACAGAAAACATGCAATATTATAATACTCATATTGTGATACAGTACTTTGAACCAAAAAGGATAATCATGATAAACTCTTCATATGTTTCATATTTCACACTTGCTGCTTACTTTGACACTGGGTTGTTTAAATATTTATATTTCTTGCTCATTATGTCTTTATATATTTTCATAGTTTGTACTAATCTTTTGCTGATTGTGGTTATCTGTATGAACAGAAGCTTACATGAACCTATGTACCTTTTTCTGTGCAGCCTGTTTGTAAATGAACTGTATGGTAGTACAGGGTTGTTTCCATTCCTTCTGGTTCAGATCCTCTCTGACATTCACACTGTTTCTGCTCCATTCTGTTTCCTGCAGATGTTCTGTTTGTATACTTATGGCAGTGTAGAGTTTACTAACTTAGCCGTCATGTCTTATGACAGATATATTGCTATTTGTTATCCTCTACAATATCAAGTACATATGACATCTAATAAGGTTGTTGTGCTTATTGCTGTAACATGGTCTCTTCCTTTTTTTGCTGTTTTTGTCACAACATTATTGAGTGCCTCCTTACAGCTGTGTGGGAACATCATTAATATAGTTTACTGTGACAATTATTCCATCATAAAATTGGCTTGCTATGACACCAGAGTAAATAATGTCTATGAACTCGTTGCTGCTTCTCTAACAGTCTGTGTTCCTTTAACTGTAATCTTTTACACTTACATTAAGATCCTTAAAGTGTGTTTTTCTGGTTCTAAACAGACCAGACAGAAAGCTGTCAGTACCTGCACACCTCACCTCGCTTCTCTGCTCAACTTTTCTTTAGGGGTTTCCTTTGAAATATTACAGACCAGGTTTGATATGAGCAGTGTACCCAACATGTTACGAATATTGTTGTCATTGTATTTTCTGACATGCCAACCGATCTTTAACCCTGTAATGTACGGCCTCAACATGTCCAAAATACGCATCATGTGTCAAAGTCTGCTTTCAAGTTCTGTGTTGGGAGGTTGCTGTAATTTCTTTTTGTTCAAAACTGGATTTTCTAAAATGTGGTTTAGAAAAAGTATCATGTGATAACGTGATGAATATTGTATTAGAAAGAACATTTCTTGTTATAACTTGATAAATTTGTATGTTGTAATAACTTGAAAATATCTTGTTGTAACGTAACAACATGACATTGATACCTTTTTTTTCTTTTTCATGCGTGGCACCACTATATTTCTGTAAAAATTCACGGTATCGATAATTTGGTTTTGAACGATACTGAAGTTAAATGAGTCAAGATTACAATTTAAATTTGAAGTTAGAAGAAAGTATCCACATGGTTGAATGCACTTATGAAAGCATCAGCTAAGTAAATGTAATGCAGTATTTCCCCTAGAAAATACTGAAAATCGTTTTTGTTATGCCAAAAATAACAACAAATATTCATTTTTCTATTTCCCCTTTACTCATTCAGCGATGTAGGGCAGTGGGTCGCCCGTCCGTGAACGAGGCAGCAGTCAGTGGTTAGTCTGAAACAGCAGGAATTTTTATCTGAATATTTGTCCGAAATAAGGCCCTAAGGCCTGTCAAATCTGACTCCAATTTATTAATTCCCTCGCCTTCTTTAATCGGACTTAAGTTTACCAGAATAAAAGGATCAATCTGAGACAAAGAGTTAAGTTAAGCAAATTTACTGAGTACAGCATAAGAGTTACAAACACAGCTGTGAATTCAAAAACAGCATCTAAGTTTCCCTGGCAACAGACATTAAATCAGAGCTGGTCCACCAAGATCTCGTTCGAATTATGAGCCCCGATCTGTTCTCTCCCTCAAGCTTTTATCCTATCCTCACAAGGGGGTGTCTTCTTGTTTTTTAGACAGAAACTGTTATCTTACACACACACACACACCAAGGTTGGGGCCTCTGTGTGGTGCAACTTCCTCTTCCATTATCGCAACCTTCAAACAATGCACCTCTATGCCATAAAAGCCTAAACTATTTTTTTATGACTTAAGCTTAACTTTCTGTGCATCAGAGGTCACCTGGAGTACTTTTAACCACTTCCTCAATGACTAACACAGCTCTTTTGCAACGAGCACATACACACATTTTGTTAATAAAATATTTCTACAGTAGTGAGCACCATGCTAACGTGTTTTTGTGATTTTATCTGAGCTGGACCGGAGAACATTCAGTTAGCACATGTAGGTCAGCACTGTTGCCTGCGACAGGAGAAACACATACTTCATTTAGATTATTTAATATCTCCAGATCAATACAGTATAGAGACTTAAGTTTTTTTAAATTGGAAGCAGAGAAATTCAGCATTTCAACGAGGTCCTCTGACGATTGTAGGCCATCCAGAAACTTTTTTAATCCATCATGAATTTACAGTGTCTCTGTAACATGAATAAATGATAATGAATCCAAAGATCAACTTGCGTATGTTCTGTTTGCTTCACAACCCTTTGGACCCACCATCTCCCCGTAGCTGTAGCTCTTTAGCCGACAGCTAGACCGTTCTAAAGAGTCCTTTGTGTTGTGTTATGTTTAGTAATCTGGCCGAGAAGACGGTGACTTTTCGGAGACTTTACACAATAATTCCAGAGCGATTTCTCTTGTGGGAATTACTAGAATTGTTGGGTCTTTGTAAATTAGTGTAGTGAGTGTGGTCTAGACCTATCTGTAAAGTGTCTTGAGATAACTCTTGTTATGATTTGATACTAAAAATAAAATTGAATTGAATTGTCCAGCTATTTACTGTATTTAGTCATTTTTTTGTAACAAAAACCGATGTCTTCGTGTTAGCCGGCTGCCATCTTTGATAGGGGGCACCTTGACTGACAGCTGGCTTGTGCAATCACATCGAGTCATTTGGGGGATCGAGTTCATCCAGAGAGCCAGAGAGGGCTTTATTTACTATGTCTGTGTGTATTGGAAGGTGTGGCACCAGGTTTATGAGGTTAATGTTAATTTCAATCAGGAGAGACTTCGTTGCAGATATGCAAGATTTATTTGTAAGTTACATATGCAAAATATGAATTGTACATAGTCTTTGGAGATTAGACTTCATCATATAAAATGTAGATATATTTTAAAGGGTTTAGGAAAACCCAAACATATCCCCAATGGAGTCTAGACACTGGTGATGGTGGTGAAGGGGGCATGAAGACCAGAACTAAGGAGTCGAAGGGAGCGGTCAGCCAGAAGAAAACCGAGAATGCCGTGGTTGCCAATGCCGGAGGTGAAAGGGAAGGAGGAGGGTCGCACTCTTCCTGAAATGACAACTGACAGTCGCAGAGGAGAGAACAGATTTAAAACATGGATGTCATGCTGTGATTGGCTTGTGAAATACGAGGCCGAACTGAAAATCTATTCTCTCGAAAACAGCTGATCCGTTTAGGAGAAAAGTGGTAATGTTATTGAAGTCTCCCTGAAAGAATTTACGCTGAGCTACATTTCAATCAAGAGAGACTTTGTTGCAGATATGCAAGATTTATTTGTAAGTTACATATGCAAAATATGAACTGTACATAGTCTTTAGAGATTAGACTCCAACGTATAAAATGTAGATATATTTTAAAGGGTTTAGGAAAACCCGACCATATTCCCCAAACTTCAAGCGAGATACGTGATTTGAAAGACATACATACCTCATGAGCAGCAACAAATCTGTACATGATACAAAAAGAAATCATTAAAGCAGGTGTAGTAATACATATAAACAGAAATTAAAACTAGGCCCAACACCCTGTGACAAAATACCTCTAGGCCGACGGCCAGAGGCAAAATAAGTATTAGCCAATGAACAAAAACCGTGGCAAATGACAACTCGGCAATTCAGGCCGGCAGCAACGTGAACCTCGGCAATTAAGGCCGGAAAAATAACAAAACCTCTGCCATTTAGACAGGCAAATAAGAAAGGCTAAATGAATCTCGGCAATTTGGGCCGGCAGCAGAACAAAACCTCGGCAATTCAGGCCGGTAACAAAATAGGAAAAGCAAAATACTCTCGGCAACCTAGCCGGTAGCAATATACTCAATGCCTTCATGCATGATGGTAATCAGGCCAGCAAACTTAATGCAACTAATATACACATTATGAATTGATTGATAGAACGACAAATCAAATTACTCAATTGTTACTTAATATGTAAATAATTATTGACCAATAAAATACCCCACCACCAGTTATATGCATGCTTACCATAAGTTATGGTTTGAAGGATCTCTGATTTGTGCGAACGTCACATAAGTCAGGGCGAATATATCTTTTGTAAGTTAAATATGCAAAATATGAAAGTACATAATAATGGGAGAAGACACAATTAGTGACCATAAAAATACCCCACCACCAGTTATATGCATACTTATCCGCAGTATGGTTTAAGGCATCTCTGGTTTGCGAGGAAGTCATGGACGTCAGGACGAATATATGCAGAGGATCATGCCCATCGTCCAAGTTGTTGTAGAGAAGTACTTGGGGCAATTCAGGCCGGCAGCAACATGAAACCTCGGCAAATCAGGCCATTTATGTTATCCTCGGCACAGTGTCTGGTATTGGCAATTCTAGCCAGCAAACAAAAAGCACAATAATTAACATAGATAGAATAGATAAATGCCAACATGAGCAGGAATAACTCCGTAGATGTGAATTATACAAAAACAGCGTGATGAAAACACACCACCACCAGTTATATGCATGCTTACCGAAATTTACACTTAGGGATCTCTGATTTGCGAGGATTTCATGAAGAATATAAGAGGAGTAACAGAAATACATGTAGTTACAGCTAAGAAAGACAGTCTCCAGCAGTGTAAAAGTAATTTGCACTCCTCCCCACTAGGTGGCGACATTAACCAGTAAATGGCAGAGTGAACTCTGAGGGCAGAACTAACCTGAGTTCTCCTTAGTTTTGCAAGAGGTTCAGCCATTACGCTAGTAGAAACTACAGTGCAACTAAATGTCCTTCTGTTAATTACATTATGAATCAAAAAATGATAATCCTTTAGTGAAAAGTGTTCCTGACGCGTGTTTTTATAGTAATCCGCTGATAACATCACACATAATACCGAGGGTTAAAACATATCTGTGAAGTTCTCTGTGAAGTTAGCAGGAAGAGATCTAATGTAGCGTTTTATGTGGAGTGAGCAATGTGCCGTACTCTGTTTAAAAAATAGCCTTTTAAATGCATAACAGTAGAAGCAGCTTTAAAAGTGACGTATGTTCTTTTTAAATAAGAGCTGTGTGGTGGATCCAACTCATGCCGATGTGAAGAGTGGTTCATGGGGATTTGACACGTATTGCTAACGGGATTTGATGTGGTGTTGACAGCACCCCCATGCCGACACCCTCCCCGCCAGGCTAAAGCAGTCAACCTCGAGGAATCACTGAGCCAGGTCCAGTTGCAAACCTTCCTTGGATAACTGTAACGTGGATGACTCAGAAGCTTCAAAAACATGTTAAAAATGACTTTAATTTTGAAAAAACTAAATGTTGCTGTGATGTTTCTCTCCAGCACTTTAATCAAACACCAGTTCCTTGAAAGACCTCTGCAGTTAAACACCAACTACAGTAGACAACAGATTTGATTAAATAAGACTAACAGAGCTAAGGTCTGTTTCCAACAGATTATAAATTATTCTTTATTTTGTTCTTTCAAGGAAATTAGAATTAATTAACTGATTTAATTCCAGGAAACCTCCAAGAAAGTTAATGTAATGTAATTTCCATACACAAAGTTAACAGCAGTGATCATAGATGTCGACACTCGTGGAGTCAGAGGCATCTCTTTATTAGTGTCAGTCAACCTGATCACATCTCTCTCCTGATCTACACTTTAACAACAGACGTTTACATATAACATAGATTTTGGACATTTTCAGTCCGTACATCACAGGGTTAAAGAGCGGCTGGCATGTCAGATAGTACAATGATAAAACAGTTTTCAGTACACTGTGCACACTCTTTGTATTGTATCTGCTCTGTAATATTTCAAAGCAATTACCGAAAGAAAAGTTGAGCAGAGAAGCAAGGTGAGGTGTGCAGGTACTGACAGCTTTCTGTCTGGACTGTTTAGAACCAGAAAAACACACTTTAAGGATCCTCATATAAGTGTAAAGAATTATAATGAAAGGAACAAAGACTGTGAGAAAAGTGAGAATGAGTCCATATATGTTATTGGCTGTTGTTTCAGAGCATGCCAGTTTCACAATAGAGTAATTGTTACAGTAAACTTTGTCAATGATGTTCCCACACAGCTGTAGAGGAACAATCAATGATATCAAAACAACAATGGTAAGGAAAGAGTATAGCCATGGTAGGGCAATAAGCACAGCAACTTTTTTAGTCATCATACGAGTGTTATATTGTAGAGGATAACAGATAGCAAGATATCTGTCATAAGACATGATGGCTAAGTTAGAAAATTCTACACATACATAAGTATACACACAGAAAATCTGCAGGAAACAGAAGGGAGCAGAAACAGTGTGAATGTCAGAGAGGATCTGAACCAGAAGGAATGGAAACAACCCTGTACTACCATACAATTCATTTACAAATAGGCTGCACAGAAAAAGGTACCGTATTTTCCGGACTATAAGTCGCACTTTTTTTCATACTTTGGCTGGTCCTGCGACTTATAGTCAGGTGCGACTTATATATCAAAATATATATAATTTAACATGTTTTTAAATGTTATTTCATACTGAAAACATTACCATCTACAGCCGCGAGAGGCGCTCTAGGCTTGTGACAACTATATGCTGCTCCTAAAGACAACTGAGAAAGAAAAGAAAATCTTATTCTGCAGATTACAAACTGCAGGTAGTAAAATACGCAGCCGAAAACGGTAATCGAGCAGCACAAAGAAAGTTTGGAGTGAGAGAGAAACTTGCGAGGGACTGGCGAAAAGGTGACTCTTACTGCAATGAAGGAAACAAAGAAAGCTAATCGGCTAATCGGCTAATCGCGGGCTGAAAGCAAGATGGCCAGAGCTGGAGGAACGAGTCCACAGATGGGTGCTTGAACAGCGTCCTGCTGGGAGAGGCTCGTCAACGGTGCAGTTACGTCTCCACGCCCTGGTAGTTGTTCTGTGTGCTACTGTGTAGTTGAATAACTGTTAATGTGTTACGTTAACATACCGGACACCTACCGTATTCAGCCCCTTGTTCTGTGTGCTGTTGTGTAGTTGAATAACTTTCCTTTCCTGTTCTTGGTCTTGGATTTTGTGAAATAAATTTCTAAATAAATGCGACTTATATATGTTTTTTTCCTCTTCATGACGCATTTTTTGACTGATGCTACTTATACTCCGGAGCGACTTATAGTCCGGAAAATACGGTACATAGGTTCATGTAAGCTCCCGTTCATACAGATAACCACAATCAGCAAAAGATTAGCACAAACTATGAAAATATATAAAGACATAATGCGCAAGAAATATAAATATTTAAACAACTCAGTGTCAAAGTAAGCAGGAAGTGTGAAATATGAAACATATGAAGAGTTTATCATGATTCTCCTTTTATGTTCAAAAGACTGTATCACAATTTGAGTATTATAATGTCACATGTTTAAATGTTAACATGTATCACAGAGTGCAGCTAAAGCATCAACACAAACACTATTCTTACAGTCAACAAATGAATGAGCAATCATGTGTGACAAACATCTTTCAACTTACCACTCTTATTTAAAGTCAACATAATGGTTAGAGGAGAAACTACAAACAGTTTGTGACATTGTGTGAATGATACTAGGTAGCAAGTGTGAAATATGAAACCTGTGTAGAGTTTATCATGATCCTCATTTGTGCTTGCAAAGCAATCAATAACCCTTTAATGTTATCCACCAAGCATTAGCTAGCATTAATGTTAGCTACATGTCAACCAGCATATACATTGTAGTAACATAAAGCTGGATTAATATTGATATGTATCAATAAATAAGGTTTCTGCTGTATTACTGTGTTGCAAAGTGGCATATAAATTTAGTTTAGTTTAATTAATCACAAAATGATGCCTTTTGGCAGAAAAAGCAGTGTTACCAGTATTTTTTTCTGTGACATTGTATGATTTACAATTACTCCTGAACATATCATCTGGGTGCTCATGTTGACGGGAGTTACGAGTAACTAGATGGTGAAAGGTTATATGACGCCACTGACGGGCGACTAAATGAAACGTGACGTGTCTGAAAATAAAATAACAGATTTCTCTGGGTTTGCCATTTGATGGAAACATTTGGGATAGTGTAACTACACAACTCCAAAAAATATATAACATAGGTATGGTCGTTTTTAGACATTTTAATGCAGAAAAGTTACATATTGTACCTTTAAATGTCAGTTGCAGATACATCTGCATACATTAATTTAATTGAATGTTTTTGGAAGAAAAGGCTAATTTATAGTAGTACGTATGCTCTCAAAGAGCCTACACCATTGTCTACCACGGTGGGAAATCTGTAGCAGGAAAAGTTAACCCTCTCCTTGATTTCATGTTGTTTATGGAGAAGGAGAACCAGGAAATGAGTCGGCTAGCTAGCTGAAGCTAGCTGCTAAAGAGCTACAGCTACGGGGAGACGATGGGTCCAAAGGGTTACGAAGCAAACGGAACATACGCAAGTTGATTTTTGTTCCCAAGCTCGCTTCTCTAACCTCTAGACCACCATTGCCCCATCTTCTGTTTTCTCTTTTACAATGATGTGTACATGTGTATTGATTTGTATGTGCTTTTGTTTCCTCTTTCAAGGCACTTTCAACTATTGTATTAATATATGGACATCATGTGATTCATCACGATTATATATTTTATTCGATTGACAGCCCAAATTAAAACATAACAATGTGAGCATAAAACAATAATAGGCATAAGGAGATCCCTTTTCACTGACTGGATCAGCTTTGTGTGGACATCTGCATATATAAATGTCCTACCTTTTGATACAATATGTTAACTAAAGAAATGATTAACACTATTGAGCCAAGGGCAAACATTTATTGTTTTTTTGAAAGCATACTTTTACACACAATGCATATTTTTATATTGAGGCCCACTGTACAAATTAAACATACAGGTCTGAAATACATACACATGCTCAGTACCTATACATGCACTAGGGGGGTCAGGAGGCTGCCCATGGACAGGCACCCCAAGCAGTTGGTTCAATGCTTTGCTCAAGGAGGTGAACTGACTCCAGCTACCAGTCCACCATACTTTGGTCCATATGGGGTCTTGAAACAGCAACCCTCCGGTTCCCAACCCAACTCCCTACTGACTGAGCTACTGCCACCCCAACATTCTTTTGCATTTCTAGTTTACTCGTAGTTGTTTGCATCTAGCTGCTATTCCACTTAATAACAAAAACATCTACACCATGTCTCTCAGATCAAGTGAAAATGATGTAAATGTAACAAACAAATCAAACATTTAAAAAAAAGCACTTCAAAGACAATTTCAAATTAAATTCTAATGTCATAACTCATGTACCTCTTCAGTTGGGCTGGGTATCGTTAAAACAATTTCAATCCCGATACCGTGCTAGTTACTGAACGAAAAAAGAAATTACAGCAACCTCCCAACACAGAACATGAAAGCAGACTTTGACACATGATGCGTATTTTGGACATGTTGAGGCCGTACATTACAGGGTTAAAGATCGGTTGGCATGTCAGAAAATACAATGACAACAATATTCGTAACACGGTGGGTACACTGCTCATATCAAACCTGCTCTGTAATATTTCAAAGAAAGAACCAAAGAAAAAGTTGAGCAGAGAAGCGAGGTGAGGTGTGCAGGTACTGACAGCTTTCTGTCTGGTCTGTTTAGAACCAGAAAAACACACTTTAAGGATCTTAATGTAAGTGTAAAAGATTACAGATACAGGAACACAGAATGTTAGAGAAGCAGCAATGAGTTCATAGACATCATTTACTCTTGTTTCATAGCAAGCCAATTTTATGATGGAATAGTTGTCACAGTAAACTATATTAATGATGTTCCCACACAGCTGTAAGGAGGCACTCAATAATGTCGTGACAAAAACAGCAAAAAAAGGAAGAGACCATGTTACAGCAATAAGCACAATGACCTTATTAGATGTCATATGCACGTGATATTGCAGAGGATAACAGATAGCAAGATATCTGTCATAAGAAATGACGGCTAAATTAGTAAACTCTACACTGCCATAAGTATACACACAGAACATCTGCAGGAAACAGAAGGGAGCAGAAATAGTGTGAATGTCTGAGAGGATCTGAACCAGAAGGAATGGAAACAACCCTGTACTACCATACAGTTCATTTACAAACAGGCTGCACAGAAAAAGGTACATAGGTTCATGTAAGCTCCTGTTCATACAGATAACCACAATCAGCAAAAGATTAGCACAAACTATGAAAACATACAAAGACAAAATGAGCAAGAAATATAAATATTTGAAAACCCCGGTGTCAAAGTAGGTAGCAAGTGTGAAATATGAAACCTGTGTAGAGTTTATCATGATCCTCATTTGTGCTTGCAAAGCAATCAATAACCCAAATGTTCAACGAACAAACTGATAAACATTGTGTGATAGAAATTTGAAAAAGTTTAACTTTTCTTTTGGATGCTATGTCCTACCAAAACATCAACCACAGAAACAGGTCATTTGTTCTTCACTTGGTTGAATCTACACAAATAAAAGAATAACTCAATGAGCCTCAGTTGTACTTACTTAAATATAAATAAGTTCATTACATTATAAATCAAATCAGAGAAGCTTTACATGCACATGGACAAAGATATACCAAAGATTTCAAGTAACAATGCAATCAATCAGCCTTCCACAGTGGGTCCCACATCACACAAAATCACCTATAATCATGCCACCTTGGATGCAAAACAGTCAACCATAAACAATCAGTCAGTCATCTCAAATATTACTTGCCAAGAGTGAAGAACTCTGAGGCCTCTCACAAGGTTTCCAATGTCTTTTTCTACCACAATTTTGTAAAGTTTAACAAGTTAAACAGAATATCTTCTTACTGTAAATAAATGTATTATAGAAAACACAGTTGTTACAAATTTACTAAACTTAACAGTAGCTTATTTAAAGTCAAGATAAAGCTTAGGCAAGAAAGTCCAAAAGAGTTTAAGACATTAGGTGAGTCTTTACCTTCGAGTCCCTCCTGATCTGAGCTGAAACGCTGCTTCTCCTTTTAAACTTTTACGACAGAGCTGACTGAAGTCATTCTCAACGGATCCTCTGGTTGCTGCTCATTAATGATCAATGGTGAAAAGAAATGTTAATGCAGGAAAATGTTTCGCACATCTACAACGTGAGACTATTTTTCCAGTGACACATTAAAGACATTTGGGCTTTTGGTTAAATGTCAGTTGCTCTATACATTTGTATTTTTAATTAAATGTATATGAAGGGTCAGACAATTACTTTCATCCAGGAGACCGGGGTTCATGTCCTGTTTTGTCCAATGTGTCACTTAAAGTGCCCATATTATGAAAAAAATCTCTTTTTCTGGGATTTGGGGTGTTATTTTGTGTCTCTGGTGCTTCCACATGCATACAAACTTGGAAAAAAACCATCCATGCTGTTTAGAGTGAGATACGGTTTCTGAATGTGTCCTGCCTTCAGTCTCTGGGTGAGCTGGTCAAAATCTGCAGGAGGTTTTCTACGTCAGGAGCCGAGACGAGGTGGCTAACTGCTAGCATGCTACCTAAAACACACACAAGTTCACCATAATCTACAAAAGAACTACTTCCATGTCCCTGTTCTGCAGGTTTTCCACGCTAATTTGGAAGTGCGCCCTCGTTTAGAAGAAGTCTCCCGGCTAATCCTGCCTTGTAACTGACTGACTGAAGTTGGAGAAACAGCTAACTAGCTCATGTAATCCTTACCTAGCTACTGAGCATGTGCGACTCCCAACAAAGATGGTAAAAAAAAAATCAGATGTCTCACTCTGTAGCTAAAACAGAGACCTGAACACAGGGTGAAAAGAGGAGCTGCAGCAATGAGCAGTACAACTAAAATATGGTGTTTTTTTGAAAATTCCATCCATCCATCCATCTTCTTCCGCTTATCCGGTAACGGGTCGCGGGGGTAGCAGCTCCAGCAGGGGACCCCAAACTTCCCTTTCCCGAGCCACATTAACCAGCTCCGACTGGGGGATCCCGAGGCGTTCCCAGGCCAGGTTGGAGATATAATCCCTCCACCTAGTCCTGGGTCTTCCCCGAGGCCTCCTCCCAGCTGGACGTGCCTGGTACACCTCCCTAGGGAGGCGCCCAGGGGGCATCCTTACCAGATGCCCAAACCACCTCAACTGGCTCCTTTCGATGCGAAGGAGCAGCGGCTCTACTCCGAGCTCCTCACGGATGACTGAGCTTCTCACCCTATCTCTAAGGGAGACGCCAGCCACCCTCCTGAGGAAACCCATTTCGGCCGCTTGTACCCTGGATCTCATTCTTTCGGTCATGACCCAGCCTTCATGACCATAGGTGAGGGTAGGAACGAAAACTGACCGGTAGATTGAGAGCTTTGCCTTCTGGCTCAGCTCTCTTTTCATCACAACGGTGCGATAAATTGAGTGTAATACCGCACCCGCTGAGCCGATTCTCTGACCAATCTCCCGCTCCATTGTCCCCTCACTCGCGAACAATACCCCAAGGTACTTGAACTCCTTCACTTGGGGTAAAGACTCATTCCCTACCTGGAGAAGGCACTCCATTGGTTTCCTGCTGAGAACCATGGCCTCAGATTTAGAGGTGCTGATCCTCATCCCAGCCGCTTCACACTCGACTGCAAACCGATCCAGTGAGTGCTGAAGGTCACAGGCCGACGATGCCATCAGGACCACATCATCCGCAAAAAGCAGCGATGAGATCCCCAGCTCACCAAACTGCAACCCCTCTCCACCCCGACTACGCCTCGATATCCTGTCCATAAATACTACAAACAGGATTGGTGACAAAGCACAGCCCTGGCGGAGGCCAACTCTCACCTGAAACGAGTCCGACTTACTGCCAAGAACCCGGACACAGCTCTCGCTTTGGTCGTACAGAGATTGGATGGCCCTGAGAAGGGACCCCCTCACCCCATACTCCCGCAGCACCTCCCACAGTATCTCCCGGGGGACCCGGTCATACGCCTTCTCCAGATCCACAAAGCACATGTAGACCGGTTGGGCATACTCCCAGGCTCCCTCCAGGATCCTTGCGAGAGTAAAGATCTGGTCCGTTGTTCCACGACCAGGACGGAATCCGCATTGTTCCTCTTCAACCTGAGGTTCGACTATCGACCAGTAGTAATATCACCCCCACCTTTGCGCGTGCACGTCACACGCACGCGCGCGAGCGTGCGTGTGAGACTGACACGCGCATAGGTTTCAATGTTGGGGGGGTATGATTTGGCGAACTGCGTGCGCAGTTCGCGTGCGTAGTGACGTTGTCATAGCAACCGTAAACTGCGTGCAAATCTCGCGGTCATGGCGTTGTCGTCGCGGGCGAACGTGACGTTGCCATGGCAACCGTAACTGCACGCAAGTCTCGCGGTCACGGCGTTCTCGTGGCGGGCGGACGTGACTGTATAGTGGGAGTATGACGGGTGTTTATTTAGATGAATGGAGGTGTTAAAAACGTAGTGTCGGACCTATAGTTAACGGTTAAAAAGCTAGGGGGAGTAATTCGTCACAAAGGGTGTGGTTTATGTGCTTTTAAAAGGCTTTGTTTCATTCAGTCTGGTCACTTTTTCCTCCACTCGTTTTTTTAGCTAGCTAGCTAGCTAGCTTGCTCGTGTTTTCTCCACAGCTGTTTCTCTACAATCAACGGCGCTTTTTCATTTTAACTCCTTTGGGGAAAAGCAAGAGGAAAGACCGTCATACAGTCATGTCTACAGTGGGTAAGTAAGCTTTTAAAAAGCATATATCCTGTTTAAACCTATTCTAAGATAAGCCAGTCATACATTCATGAATTAAAAAAGTTTTTTTTTTGTTGTACGTATTTTTATATAGTTTGCTTCATTAGGTAATTCCACAAGGAGGAGCAATGTTGCCGTGAGATTTGATGATACGCTTATTCAGCAAGGTAAAAACTTTGATATAGTTCAATTCATTTCAGTATAATTTGATTGTGTGGCTATGGTTGTTTTCATGCATTTTATTGTGTTGTTTCGTTTTTTGATTTAAAAAAAGATGTCGAGGCACCATTGACGGATCAAACACGCGGTTTCTTAAATCAACCTGGGTATCTGTTGGGAAATATAAAGCCTCATCATCCTGCGAGCAATAAGAAAGCTGAAAACAGGTATTTTGTGGTCCAATTAGCTATTTTCAGCATGTGGAATTATCACTGTAATTTATCCATGTGTAGTTAGGTAATATTCTAATCATTGTTCTTTGTGTGTAGGCCGCCTAGCCCCCAAGAAGAAAGGGTCCGAAAGGGCGAGGGCTTTTCACTAGATCACTGTGCGGAACTCCATTGCAACGAGGAGCGGACAGTTACATCATTAAATAGATATAACGATGTAGGTATTGTCATCAAACCAAACCGACTAAGTAGGAAGTATAGGAAGAGGAGTAATCTGGTGAGTTGGAAAGAAAATGTAAAAATAGGGGCATTGTATTTTTAAAAAGGTTGTCTTCTCATAATGCTACGTTGTGTTTTCAGACATCAGAGTCAAACCGGGGAGCTTTCCCGCCCAAAAGACCCCGCCCGGTCTTTGTTCAAGCTGATCCACCCTTGAGCGTGATATTAAAGGGACATAACAGCGGTATAGAGGTAAGAGCTCTTCTGCATCTAACAGAATATATATATATTTAGCCATTGTGTTGGAAATCTCTTTATCTATGTATATTGTTAAAAACTGTTTTTTTTCTCTCTGTTACAGCAGACAAAGCCAGTAACACCTTTGCTGAGCCAGCATCCGTTGGCCGCGGGGGTAGTCACACCTGAGGTCGAGGTGCTACAACCCACACAGCGTGGCTCTATTGACCGTGGACAAAGCCTTTGTCCTATACAAAGGGGGGAGGCGTTGGAGACCATTGAGAGAGCTGGTGAGAACCAGACAACAGACGGATTTTTACATCTGAGAGAGGTGTTAACCCCCCATGACAACAATGTGCTGAATACGACCCCCTGCATTCATCAAAGCCCCGCAGCAGAGGTATGTGAATGATAGGAAAGGAAGTCTGGACGTGTTTGATGTTTGAGGAGAAGGTGTTGTACCTGTGTATGTGGTGGTTGGGTGAAGTGGTTTTAGGTGTGTGTGTGTGTGTGTGGTTTTTTTTTTGCATTATTTAATCAAATATGTCATTAATCCCTACCAGAGAACCCTTGCCGGAGTAGAAGAACAAGAACAAGAACGAGGAGGATCTGAAGACCTACTTCTATCAGAAGCATCGCATGTATTGTTCCCTCCGAATCAGGACGCATGGCTGTGGGATTACGATAATAACGTAGGTGATTTAAACTGTTGTGACACCCTACTTGAATACATCTGTAGACTGGAGAGTGACAGCATTGCAAGCGCCTGTATGCCAGACACACCCACCCTACATAAACAACCTGAATCATTCAGACCCACTGTAACTGCGACAGATAAACGCTGTGACAAAGCTGAAAACGCCTGTATTGACCCCGTAAATAGATTAGATGTTGATAGTGAGACCCTACTTGAATACATCTGTAATCTGGAGAGTGAGAGCATTGAAAACGCCTGTATCGACCCCGTAAATAGATTAGATGTGAATAATCAAGCAGAGCGTAGTTATATCACTAAGAATCTTTTTGAGCCGTGTGTAGCCGTAGGAGTGTCCGAGCAACCCACAGTGCTTCAAGGGGAGTCATTTTTCAACTATTGCGCCGAAACTTCACTCCGTCAGTCTTCGTCAGATGCGCGTTATGAACAACTAGAATCCAAAATAGATAGACTTATAAATAATGTAGAGGCATTGCAAACTGATAGTAGACAAGTGCAAGTGACCGTGCAACCCGCGGTGCTTCAGGGTGAATCATCTTCCAAGTGTTGCGCTGAAACTTCACTCCGTCAGTCTTCGTCAGATGCGCGTTATGAACAACTAGAATCCAAAATAGACGGTCTTATGAATAAAGTAGAGGCTCTACAAGCTGTTAGTACACAAGTACTTGACATAGTCGCAGCACTCGGGACAGCGTTAACCAACCAGGAGAGATCGCTTGAAGCGGCCGAGGAGCGTCAATTACAGAGAGTTGTTGCTCTTAATAAAGTGTTTGCACCAGTGATATCAATATTTCAAAAAACCATGACAAAGAAGTAATAAATCAGTCAGCAAAGTGTGTAAAATATATAAAAAGATAAATAAAAACAGATTTAATACAAAATGGCCCCACCTTGCAAAAAAACAAAAAAAATCGGAGCAAATGCAAGGGTGTGTGATGAGACTAGCGATGAAGATGCAGATTTGGTGTGTGAGGAAGACTATATCCGGGCAGGGTGTAATCATGATGCGTATATACAACTGTGTGAGAAACAGAGAAAAATATTTGATGCTATGCTGAGTGAGTTAAGTAGCGATAACTCTAGTATGGCAGCAATACAAGAACCAGTCATTCTTGACACTTCCCCGCTGTCAATTCCGAATAAAACACCAGAATATTCATGTAATATTCGACCCAACGTTGTCGAAGCCCCCGCAAGCGTATATCAAGAATGCTCTAGACCACCCTGTTTTGAGAGGGGTCGCTCGTCCAAACGCATCCGTACAGAGAACTGTATCGAACCTCAGCCGTCGACAAGTGCATACGTGGTACCTCCAAAAAATCCTCAGGTGACAGTACAGTGTGGAGAGGGCAGAGTATCCAGTGCTGTATCTACAGCAGTGTCCAGAGAGATTCCTTTTTTTAATGCAACAGAGTTTCGCCAAGATGTTGATCTGCGAAATATTGACTTATCCAATATTGATAGCGTACCAGAACAAATACACAGTACTCTAACAGGGTTAATTGACAGGGCCTTAGACACTGCAACACAGGACAGTGTTTTAAATGTAGAGTTGAGGGGTGCCGCTTTAGCTGCCCCCATCCAAACAGTGTTGACCTCAAACGATGAATATAGTGCAGACACATTTCTGGAAGAAATTGCAAACGCCATGCAAAGTAACGACACCTCATTGACCGATGACCGTTTAGAATTCATTGTGACAATAGCACGCAATATGTCAGGTGGGAGTGGTCGGCGAAAACTGGGGAGTGTATGCTACGATGAAATACTCTCTGCAAAAGGTAACGCGCTATATAACCCAATGAATAGAGATGACAATGAGAATCTATGTTTTGCTCTCTGTCTGGCTCATTACGTAGACTCGAGGATGACTGAAAGTGAGAAGATAGATTATGCAAAGCAGCTACATAGGGATGTGGGGCTTGAATGTACGCATAAGGTATCGTTCTCCGATGTTGACAGATTTCAGAAACATTTGAATATGAAAATTGTAATATTTCATCATGCGGCCGGTCGTAAAAAACCAGAGATCTTCAAAACACATGATGAACAGCATGTGAAAACAGCATTGTTGTATCTACATAGCGATCATTTCTATCTCATTGTAAACAAAACTTCCTTTTTTGGAGCTAAGTACGTGTGCGATGCGTGCTACAAAACCTACGACAACCCCTTGGACCACAGCTGTAGTCTGAGGTGTAATGTCTGTCTCACACCTTGTACACCGGGGAAAACTATTAGGTGTGGCGACTGTAAACGCATATGCAAGTCGAAACAATGCTTTGACAGGCATAAAGTACCCGGTGTGAAACATCGTCTTATACCGTGCGACAGACTCAAATATTGCGATGCATGTCACCTGACTTACCGCGCAACGAAAAAAAAACCACACGTCTGTAGACTGCCGAAATGCCCCCATTGTGGAGAACATGTAGTTGACGCAACGCATGAATGCTATATACAGCCTGTCCAAATCGCAGAAAGTAGCGATAAGTACATCTTTTATGATTTCGAGACAAGATACCATGAGGGTCGTCATGAGGCCAATTTTGTATGTGCTATGGACATGAAAGGCGAAAAAAACTGCTTTGAAACGACAAAATGTGTGGGGTTATTTGTCAATTATTACAGAAAGAAGAAATATAAAGGTTACACCTTTATCGCTCACAATGCATCAGGTTTTGACAGCTACATTGTGCTAGAATATTTGGTGAACCAGCGTGTCTGCCCTACCCTTACCATGCGAGGATCGAGGGTTCTTCTGATCAATGATTACGCGTTCAATCAACGGTGGATAGACTCGTTCAGTTTTCTCCCCATGTCTTTAGCTAAAACCCCCTCAGCCATGGGCTTCTCCGACATGCTAAAGGGTTTCTTCCCCCACGCCTTCAACACCCGAGAGAATGAGAAATACATAGGTCCGTACCCCGAACCAGCTCTCTATGGCTTCGACACGATGACTGAGACGTCTAAGAAATCATTCTTGGAGTGGTACGACACGGTTAAGCACACACAGTTCAACCTTCGTACTGAGTTGGCACGCTATTGCATTAACGATGTGGCTGTCTTGCTTAAGGCATGTCAGATGTACAGAGACGCGTTCAATGAGTGTACAGGCCTGGACCCCTTTACATTTACGACGCTAGCTGCATCGTGCATGGGTGTGTTTAAATCGTTATTCATCCCCAAAGACACAGTGGCACTAACCTATGAGGGAGCGTACGTTAGGCAAAACAAGGCGTATTCAGACATCTCAATACAGTGGCTTCAATATGTAGCACACAAAGACAACATCAGCATCCAACACGCTCTTAACAGAGGTGAAAAGGCCTTTGGCCCCTTCTTTGTCGACGGGTACTGCGCTGCCACAAACACTTGTTATGAGTTTAACGGTTGCTTCTTCCACGGCTGTAATAAGTGCTATGGTCAGGCCGAAATCAACCCTATCACAAGAGAAAAAAAAACACATGGCGAGTTACTCAGAGAGTTCCGTGACAGAGTGTCAACGCTAGAGACTGTTTATGGGGTGACGGTTGTTGTGATGTGGGAATGTGAGTGGAAAAGTCAGCTGTGCAATGATCCAGACGTTAAGGCTTTCATATCGACATATGAAAAGCCAGAGCGTCTCAATCCTCGTGAAGCTCTCTTTGGCGGTCGCACGAACGCAATAAAGCTGTATCACAAGGCAGAAGGTGATGAGAAAATCAGATACTATGACTTTACAAGTCTGTACCCCACTGTCCAAGCAAAACGAGACTACCCCATCGGTCACCCTCAAATAATCCACAGTGATTTTGACGACATAAAAACATACTTTGGTATTGTGAAATGTACTGTGGCTCCCCCTAGAGGACTGTATCACCCAGTTCTCCCCTATCGTAGTCACGGTAAGCTGATGTTCCCTCTGTGTGGTACCTGTGCCGATCAGTTGAATCAGACAGGCCGCTGTGACCACACTGACCGTGAGAGACAGATGTCTGGAGTGTGGGTGTCGTTTGAATTACTGAAAGCACTGGAGAAAGGCTATATACTAGTCAACATCGTAGAGGTATGGCATTTTCCAGAAAAATCTGATCAGCTTTTTAAAGGCTATGTTAAGACATTCCTCAAGCGGAAGCAGGAGTCTTCCGGATATCCAGGGCATATACAGACGGAAGATGAGAAAGAAAAGTACATAGAAGACTACTATGTCCAAGAAGGCATACGTCTTGACCCTGACAAAATAACCGTTAACAAGGCAGTCAGAAGCATTCAAAAACTTTTGCTTAACAGCCTCTGGGGTCGCTTTGCGATGCGTAACAACATGACGTCTGCGGAGGTCATAACAGACCCAGAACGCTTCACACAACTCATGTTCAGCGATGCTATTGACGTTCGTCACTTCTCATTTATTTCACCAGAGGTCGCTATTGTTCAGTGGCGTCATACAGAGAGTCAAGCCTCCAGAGTGAAAGATGTGAATGTTTTTATTGGTGCTATGACTAGTGCCTACGCGCGCATGGAGTTATATGACTTGCTGGATAAGCTGCAAGACAGAATTCTCTACTGTGACACTGACAGCATCATCTTCACAACCAGAAAAGATGAATGGGTACCCCCTCTGGGGCCATATCTAGGCATGTTGACAGACGAACTGAACCATGCACAGGTATGTGGGGCTCCTACAGAGGACTATATAACAGAGTTTGTTTCTGGGGGGCCGAAATGCTATGCTTATCGAACAGCTCAAGGACGTACCCAGGTAAAGTGCAAAGGCGTGACTCTCAATTCAAAAAACGCCCAAGTGGTTACACATGAGTCGTTAATAGGTCTGGTACAGGCATTTGTGACCAATCGTCATTCCACAGAGCATCTGATGACTAATGCATTCACCATAAAACGCGACAAAAAACAGTTTCATCTCAAGAACGACACTGTAGCCAAGAAAGTGAGGGTCGTTTACGATAAACGGCTTGTGCTCAGCGACTACACAACCCTCCCCTATGGCTACTAATAATAATCAGCTGATTGTAGGATTTGATGGACGGCTTCAACATCCATTCAGCGCAGTTGTTAGTGGTCCATCGAACTGTGGAAAAACGTATTTTGTCAAAGATCTCATTGAAAATTCAGCAACAGTAATATCGCACAATATCAATAACATAGTATACATTTATTCGTGCTGGCAACCAATATATGACCAGTTGCTTAAAACAGTGAATATACATTTTGTGGAAGGCATCCCTGACTCACTCTGCGACGACGCACTTCTTCCTCCTACTAAGAATAATCTGCTAATAGTTGATGACCTTATGAACGAGGCCAGTGGTAATCTAGAGGTACAAAACGTCTTTACAAAGTATGTTCACCACAGGAACCTTAGCTGCATATACCTAGTGCAGAATCTGTTTATTCAAGGCAAGGCCAGTCGTACAATCAGTTTGAACACAAACTATATGATATTATTTAAAAATCCTAGAGATCAAATTCAGACTAGTTTAATAGGTCGTCAGATGTTCCCCGGAAATAATAAATTTTTTTTAGAGGCGTTTAAGGATGCAACAAGCTTGCCCTACGGCTATCTCCTGATAGATTATAAATCCAAAACTCCAGATAATTTACGACTCAGAACAGCTCTGACATCGTCACCGCAG